>NW_026555332.1:44046120-44145313 GCF_029017545.1 Prosopis cineraria
ATATATAATCTGCTGGTATAGAGCTAAGCTCTTTTACTGAATTGGATTGGCCGACAGGTTGGGTTATTATAGAAATTTTAGGAGGTCTAATTTACAGGAAAAATTCTGCCAAAATTTTGACAGAATATTTATTTATTATTTTTTAACTATATAATTATATATATAATTTAGTTATCGATATTTTAGCTTAGCCTCATGTAATTAAGGCTTATGAAATATGAATTTATTTTTCATATTTCTTGCTAGTCATACCCTTAGTATTAAAGGTGCGACAATGTCATTAGGATACCTGTAACATTTTAATATTAAAAAAGGGTAATAAATTAATATGAAATATCACTGCATGCACCCGGACACATACATATTTGAAAATAAAATTTTGAAAGAAAATACTTAATTATTCCTAAGGCGTTTTACAAGTCATGCTCCAATATAACTAAGAAATCATTTAACTATTAACAATTATCATATATGATTATTAAGCAACATTTGTTGATGAACAGGTTACAAAAACTTATAGGTTTGGTTTTGGTGTTTATATTATAGTAAGACTCAAAAAACTAAACGAAGCCTATTAGTTTTTATAATTTGTTTATAAACAAATATCCACTTGTTAATTATGTATAGCAGCTTTTCAATAACCAAATGTTTCATTATTTGTTTAGGAGCAAAACTATAAAATTAAATGAAGCCTATTAATTTTATAACTTGTTCATGAATGAATGTCTATTTATTAATTACATATAGTAACTTATCAATAACCGAATGTATTGTTGTTATACTGAAACAAGGACTTCAAAATTTTTGTAACTTGTTAGGAACAAATGTCTACATATATACCTATAGTATCTTCTTAATAGTTGAATGTTTTGTTCTTTATGTCATAGCAATACTTGTTAAACGCCAGAGGTAATTAGGTTTTTTTTCTTATAAATCTTATTTTTAATAGGCTTTAGGAGGTGCTGTGATATTGTCAAATTTTTAAAGATATTCTCTCATTCTATATATAAGGGGTTTTAAAAATTTTTTAACCGAATCTTACATACCAATAAAAATTCGTTATTTAATTAAAATCACATTAAATTATAATAAATATTTAATTTTATCCCTAATATATTAATTAAAATCATGGTGGTAGTGAATAAAAACACTATTAATATATCTTCCATTTTTTCAAAACTATGGCAAATTAATTAATTATTTAAAAATATTATTATATCCTTTATATTAAGGATAAAATAAATTTTTTAAAAAATACTCTATACATAAAGATGGAGGGATTATGTGGCAGACAAAATTGAGAACTATGATCTAGCATCAATTTACGAATTTTTTTATAATAAAAATGAGAGCTAGCTTCTCAGTCACAGTTTAAATTATTTTTGAAAAGAAACGCCGATGCGTCTCACGAAAGGAACAAACTACGGGGGAGATGATATATATTCAAGGACAGCTCTCTCACCTCACCCCTTAGTTGACGGAAGGACGGATGGTGTGCAGCCTTCATGGGGGTTTATTTGCCTCCGAGTTATCTATTTATTAATGCCGTTAAATTTTTATAACGATTAATATAAAACACAAATTTTTCATGTCAATATTAATAGTTATGTTAAGTCCTATTTCCTAACACAAACGATACTATCACGAATCTAACATTAAAAAGCTTCACAAATAGTGTGAAATTTATAAGTATGATAAGGGACTCTTCCACACCCAATAAAGCTAATATTTTAAGATGGTTATCTTTTTACATTAGTACTTTCGTTGAGAGACCAATGTCACAGAAAGTGCTACCCATATAGAGTTCTAAAAGGCAAGAGGGCGAGTGAAATGTTGTGGGAGTGGAGCCACCATGGAGGCTCCTCGATGTGAGAGCTTGACAATGCCACCCCCTAGAAAGCCGACATCCCTGACGATTCCATCCACAGCACTTCACTCGACCTCATGTTGAAGAAACCCTCTATGGATAGCTCTTTCTGTGACATTAGCTTTTCAACAAAAGTATTGATATAACATGCACAAACCTAAGGGAATAGTCTATCCTAAAAGACTAACATGTTAGGTGAGATAGTCCCTTAAACTTATAAATAAATCCTACTGATGAGAATTATATTTGATTTGAGTTATGATTTATTAAAATTTAATTTAGTATCTAGGGATTGTTATGATTTCTTTAGTATCTTAGATGTATTTTATCTTTAAGTATATCTCAAATAAATAAGATATCTACCTTAACTAGATACTTTTATCTTCATCTTTAAATTATGATTTAATTTTAGATTTTAATTTATTATTATTTTTATTATTTCTCTAAGTCTCTATAAATAGTCCTAGGATTCTTCAATTATATTCAGTTTTGGCATTAGAATAAAAGTTATATAGTTTTTCTCTTCCTTCTCCTTCTCTCTTCTCTCTCTTCCCCTCTCCTCTTTCCGTTTTACATCAATTTAATACTAGAGCCCATTTCACTTCCCTTTCTTACACGTGAAATATACTCTCTCAAATCTTCCCAAAACTGCAAATCATCTTGAGAGGCTATTAAGGTAAATATTTTTATTTATCAACTTCTTAAGTTGCGTTAGTAAGGCCAATTGACCCTCTATTTATTTATTTTGAATTTTAGCATTTCTAAAGGTTTAATATGAATATTTTATTTATTTTGAGCATTTTCTATTTGCTTATTTTGTAGCCTCAATTTTAATTTAGCACAAAAAAAAGAAAAAAAAGAGCAAAAAAAGTTACATATGTGCATAATTTATTTCCCTTATTTTGTTCTTCATTTAGTTAATTTATATTTTTATTACTCGTTATTGATTTACACCTACTCCTCATTCTAGGATCACACATATTCCTCACACACATTCGGCCTTATACCCGGGCCAACTTTTACCTTAAGTTAGTTAAAGTTTGTAATAGTTTTCCTGAAGGGTTTTTAATACCCTTTAAGATTCCAATGAAAAAACTTCACTTAAGTTGTTACTTATTTAATAAATATAATTCTTAAGAAACTTTTAAGTTCTCATAGGATTAGACTTGGTTAAATAGGGTTTTCATCTTTTATTAAATGCAACTTGCATGCCTTTATCCTTTAGGATAGAACCACCCTAAACTTGCATATTAGGCTACTTTTACTCTTATATGACCATTTGTGACCTTTATGATAATCAATCCTTCTTTTAACAAGAGCTTAATTCCATTAAACCTCGACTTGACTTCCTTAAATCCTAAATGGACCTAGATAAATATACCCATCAACTTTCTATTGAGGACCTTGGTTGACCTTACTAAAAGGCTTGATGAAATAGATTTAAATCTCATGCATTTTAGCATGACTCTAAACACAAAATCAAGAATTATAGGATGCCTTTCAAGAACTAAAAGACAAATAGCCAAAAAATATGTAGAAGGGTTAATGGACAACCCTCATGATAAGGGTCAAGTGCACACTAAGAATGTCGATACAAGGCTTGCAATTACGATCACTCATCAATCTTTTACAGGTCTTAACAACCTTCATAGCAGACCATCTCACCTTGTGACTAATCCCTAACCATATGAAGAAGATAAAGTGCCTTGAGTTAAACAAGATAAGCAAGAGCGATATGAGTCGCCATGTAAAAATAGGTATTTCTTAAGGAATAGAGCATCAGCCCCTAGGCATAACTGAGAGCCCTTTCAACATGATTACTATGATGATACCACTAAAAGGGTTAAGGTAAAAGCACTTAAGTGTGATGGTAAGCTAAACCCAAGTGACTTCTTAGATTGTTTTTTAACTGGTACAACATGAGTAACATGCAACGTATTCACTTAATAAAAATGAAGCTTATAGAATTTGTTAGGAAATACTGGCAAAATGTCCAAGATAATTTAGAGCACTTAGGTCAACCTCCTGTAAACACATCGGTCGAGATGAAGGTAAAACTAAAGGAAAAGTACGTGCCACCTAGCTATAAGAGCAAGCTATACAATCAACTACATATAACCTTAAAAAACTTCTACAGCATCTAAATATAGGTCTCGATATCATGACCTTCTTATTAGGAACAACGTATTCGAGGCTTCTTGAATAACTATTGAAAGGTTCATCAATAGTCGTAAACCGAACATACAATGTGAATTTAGGATAAACTATCCAGATACCCTCAAAGAAGCTATGGAGATAGATAATTTGTCTTGACACTCATCTACAAGATGAAACCAATTTCTAACCATGGATTAGCACCATAATCATAGCCTTGTAAGTAACCCTAACACCCTAAACCTTAATAGTTAACTTCATAATTTGTTAGGCTAAATGTGTCATAAAATAGTGCATCCTTAGGGTCCACTTCTCATCCTAGCAACTTTGCAATTGAGTGTTTCAAGTGTCACTTCAGGGGCCATATAACATCTAGATGCCCTCAACATGCTCTACTCCTCAAATCTTAAGAAAAGGTATATTAGCTGAGTGCACACCTAATATTATAGTAGACCTTATTGAGAGCCCCTCTAATATGGATGAAGAAATTATTGCAGACAAAGTTCCTTCAGGTCATCTTGGGTAATGTGATGTTTATTACCTATTCTATAACTTGATGATTTATGAAAAAGGAATAGCATCTTCCACACATTTGTGAAGTGTAGTGATAAATCATGCAAGTTAGTCATAGACTGTGGGAGTAAGTGGAATTAGATCTCTAGTCACGACGTTACTTGGCTTAGACTTAATACAGAGCCTATTGTTAAACCTTTTTGTGTCACTTGGATTGATAAAACTTCTTTGCCTGCAACACAACAATGCCAAGTGCCCTTTTGTTTAGGTAACTATTAAGAGGAAGTCCTTTGCGTTATTGTTTTCATGGATATGTCGCACATCTTATTAGGACGACCTTAGATCTATGACCATGATGTCACTATTCATAGCCAAGAAAATACCTATACATGTAAACATGACGGCAAGACTATTATTTTATGCCTTTCCAAACCATAAACAAGAGGCAACAGTTCTTTTAACTCTAAAGGTCTAAAAGTAGAATGCCATAACCTTCACTTATTAAAAGAGAAGCAGTTTGTGCAAGAATGCAAGGAGGCTAACATTATTCTTGTAGTTGTTTTAAAAGTCATTGCCCAATCCACACCAACTCCTATACTTATCGAAGTGTTTCAGTTGTTGGATGAATTTAAAGATGTGGCATCTTAGGAATTACCTTTAGAATTAGCACCCATGAGAGATATCCAACATGCAATAGAATTAGTTCCTAGATCGTAACTTCCTAACTTACCAAACTACAACATAAAGCCAAAATATAGAGATGAGCTAAACTGACAAGTTAAAGAATTACTCAAGAAAGGCTACATCCAGCATAGTCTTAGCTCATGTGCTGTACTTAGCCTCTTAACCCCAAAGAAAAAAGGTTCTTGGAGGATGTGTATGGATAGCTGAGCCACTAATAAAATAACTGTTAAGTACCAATTTCCAATCCTTAGGCTTTGATGACATGCTGGACTTAGTTTCTGGGTTTAATTGGTTTTTCAAAATTAATCTTCAAAATGGGCATCACCAAATTCAGATTAGGCCTGAGGATGAGTAGAAAACCACATTTAGGACATAAGATGGATTATATGAGTAGTTAGTTAGCCTTTTGGCTTAACAAATGCTCCTAGCACCTTTATGAGAGTTATGGCCCACATACTTCGACCTTACTTGAAAAAATTCTTAATTGTGTACTTTGATTACATACTGATATTTAGCAAAGGGTAAAGGGGTAAAAATACTCACAAAATAGTCAGCTAGGAGCACCCAATATTTTAAAATGAGAAAAAATATAAAAATACCTAAAACGTTATATGGGTGAGTACAAAAGTGATCAAATCATTAATTTTAACCTAACACCATTAAATATTGATTGTGCTTTTCATATGTCAGTCTTTACTAACGTGAACTAATAAAGGGGCAAAAATACAATGAAGTCATCAGCCAAAAAAAAAAACCTATAAAGTCATTGGCTAGTAGAAAAAATACCTATAATATTACCAGAGTTTGTACAAAAGTGACTAATCCATCAAATCCCTTAAATGTTGACCGTTTAGTAGATGCCTAAGTAAAAATTGACCATTTTTTGCTGATATGGATTAAAATATTCTTAGATAAAATTCTTTGAAAGTTAATAGATCATTGTGTGAATATCATATGAGAAAATATCATTTTGATCGAATATCAAATTAAATCGCTTGTTTCTTTATAGCAGTGGCAAAAACCATTTGAAAATTTTGAACCTATTATGAATAAAATTGCTTAAGATTATGACAATGTTCTTAAGGTCAGGCAGCATAAGAGGTGTACTTAGTCTCAATCTTCAATTGGTATAATTTATCTCATTATGTTGAATCTTAAGTTTTACAGACAAAAAAAATGAGTGGAGAGGGAGGAAAAAATGGGGCGAGTGACACTACTGTCGAATAGCACCAAAATTAATAAAAACTAGATTTTGCAGTAAAGTGCAACCTAGGTCGTCTCCCTAAGAGTCAATAGAGTAACTATTTAAATTATGATTATGAAAAGGTAAATAATGGGGGGGTTTTTTTATGATGAAATTAAAAACTAAATTATAAATAAATAAATAGAGGAAATTCAATTAAGAAAATTACCGACAACAAGCAGCGCAATCAATCACAACCCAATCACCTAAATTTAACCTTCCTCGTCTACAAAATAAATTAATTTTATTCAACTTTATTATTCTGGTTTCATTATAATATTTCTCAAATTATCATTCAAGAATTAAACAAGAAGTTAAGTTATAGATTAATTGAAATCTCCTTTAACCCACAACCTAACAATTGTTTTATAGCCACACCAAAAACAAAGCATGGATAATCACCCAAGCCAAGCCAAATTACTCTTACAATGCTATATCAATCGATTATAGCAATTAAAACCTCAGATAAAATTTATAACTCAAAAATTATGCAATAAAGCTACTCTAATCAGTAATAGTAATTAAAGCATAAAATTTAGAGGTAGAGAGAAGAAGAGAAAATTGGAATAAAGCTAAAATAAAATCTTTCCTGAATATTAAAGACTCTGATTAAAATTTAGGATCATGGTTTGTGATTGATCACACCAAAAAAAAATTAGCTCTCCATAGAATTAAAAATCAAACAACATGAAATGAAAAATTGAGAAGCCATCACCCAAGAAATTGGAAGAAGGAAAGACGAATGGCGATCGCTGCTCTGTTTCCCTTCTTTCGTTTTTTTTTTCCCAGATCGTGCTTCCTCTCCGTCCCCCATCTATTCATATATATATATATATATATGAAAAGTGGACCCTAATTAAAAATTACACTAAATAATCCAAAATAAATTCAAATAAAATTTTAAAGATTTGATTCTTGATTTGATCTCCAAGCATGCCCATATTCTTCTTATCCAAAATATTCTTCATCAATATCTTTCAAATTGAATCTAGAAAATCTGCACAAATAAAATAAAATTAAATAGCACCTGTGCAAAAATATTAAAGATATTATTTATATTTTAAAATCAAAGATTTAGTTAGTTAAAATTCCAAAACTGAATATTAGCTAATAAAATCAAATAATATCTAATTAAACTCAATTAGCCTTAAATAAATAATTAAAAGTCTAAATTAAAAGAATAAAAATATATAAAATTATCATTTATCAATTCCCCCACACTTAGACTTTTGCACTCCTGGGCAAAACTTAAATCTCAAATTTAAGAAAAGAACTGTGGAAGCAACAAAGAATAAGAAATAATTATAGCTCTTCAACATTTTAACACTTTAATCAATATCTCTTATATTGAGAATAACAAGTATCATGGCAATTTCATTTGGTAAGAATAAATTAAGCAATAGCCCCTCACAAAGGTCAAGTGTTTAACTCTCAACTCTCAAATGTATATAGGTAAGTGTTTCACTCAAGTTCCCCTATTAAAACCTCACTACCATAGGCTTGTTTATCATCTAGGTCTCCACTATTTATGTCATATGCAATGTAAGAATCAATAGGACTTTAGTTTAGGTTGTAATGGGGCTTAGGTAAAGGTATGATATAGGAAAATGAAGGTTAATAAACTTTAGGATAATGAAAAGTATATTTGAAACGAAATATATAGAATGAAAGAAACAAAATAAATTGATTTGGGTTTATTTTTCTCTCTTTATTTTGTTTTCCTTTCCTTTGCTTCATGCACCTTTTTTTTTTTGTTGTGTTATGACTTTTATGCTCTTTCTTTTCTTTTCTTTTCTTTTCTTCCTTTCTTTCTTTGCTTTTTTTTTTCTCTCGTTTTTTTTTTCAAAATAACCCAAATCTCTCTTCAAGCATATTCTTTCATTCCAACAAATATTATAATACACTTTTCATCACCTAAAGTGGGGTGAGAAGAATGAAAGGAAAATATTTTTATAGGTTATGTTTTCAATTGGCTAAAATTTTAAAGAAAAGGTTTAGGCTCAAAGGGGCTAACAAGGGATAAATTACATGGGATGGCTATTTGGCTAAGTAGGCTAAAAGAATGCCTAAATCATCTTCATGCAAAGCATATGCAATTATAGTCTCAACTAAGAATCAAGACAAGTTCTAGAGTGGGAGTAGTGATAGCAGAATACACACAAAAAGAGAATAATATTAGGCTCAAATCTTTACAAGCTAAAGGCTATCACATTAATTCATTGAAACCAAACTCATGCCACTTAACTTAAATTCTAAACATAAGATCAATTACTTATCATGCTCAAATGCATTCAAACTAAAATTGTCTTAAATTTGCAACTTCGCACAAATTATTTTTTTTTATTTTTTTATTTTGAAAACAAGAACACAAAAATAAAAAAAAATGAAAACAAGAAAAAAAATTAGAAACAGCAAAAAACCTCCCCCCACACTTAAAATCTACAATGTCCTCAATGTAGAACATAGTTCGAAAGATGTATAGGAAAATGTAAATTAAAAGTGAAGAGAAATGATACAACCTGATCGATTAAGTATTATCTTGGAGGGAAGACTCCTCCACAATGTGTGTCTCAAATCCATCATAAAAATGCTTTAACCGATGCCCGTTAACTTTAAACTTTGCTCCAGTAGATTCTGCCATAATCTCTACTCCACCATAAGAAAACACTTTAGTAACTATAAAAGGACCTTCCCATCTAGAACGAAGTTTTCCTGGCATAAGTTTCAATCTGGCATTATAGAGTAACACTTTTTGTCCCACCTTGAACTCTTTTCTAACTATCAGCTTATCATGTATTAACTTGGTCTTTTCCTTGTAGATTCTTGAATTTTCATATGCTTCCAAGCGAAATTCTTCAAGCTCTTGCAATTGATATTTTCTTTGGGCTCCTGCTTTAGTTAAATCCATATTGCACTGCTTTACTGCCCAATAAGCTTTATGCTCAATCTCCACAGGTAAGTGACAAGCTTTCCCAAAAACAAGCCGATAAGGAGACATTCCGATTGGAGTCTTGTAGGCAGTTCTGTATGCCCACAATGCATCATCAAGTCTCTTACTCCAGTCTTTCCTATTAGGTTGCACTGTTTTTTCAAGAATCTGCTTTATCTCTCGATTCGAGACTTCAGCTTGCCCATTAGTTTGGGGGTGATAAGGGGTAGCCATCTTATGCACGACCCCATACTTACCCAATAAACTCTGCATGCTCCGATTACGAAAATGGGTGCCTTGGTCACTGATAATGGCCTTTGGAATACCAAACCTGCAAAAGATATGTGATCTAACAAAATCTACAACAGCAATAGAGTCATCAGTTCTGGTGGCTTTAGCTTCCACCCACTTAGAAACATAATCCACAGCTAGTAAAATGTAAGCAAATCCAAATGAAACAGGAAAAGGTCCCATGAAATCAATACCCCATACATCAAATATTTCACAGAAAAGTAAAGGTTGTTGAGGCATCTCATTTCTACGGGAGATATTTCCTGTATGCTGACATCTAGCACAATGTTTACAAAATGTATATGCATCACGAAATAGAGTAGGCCAGTACAATCCAGAATCAAGAACCTTTCTAGCAGTGCGTTGTGGACCAAAGTGTCCTCCACAAGCAAGTGTGTGACAAAAATGCAATATGGATTCAAACTCAATGTCAGGAATACATCTCCTAATAATCTGGTCACTACATATGCGCCAAAGGTATGGATCATCCCATATGTAATATCTAGCTTCCCTCTTGAACTTATCTAATTGATGTTTCTTTAAATGCACAGGCAATGCAGAGGCAGCTAAGTAATTAACTAAGTCAGCATACCAAGGAGTAACATCATGCATAGCATATAAGCATTCATCAGGAAAATTATCATCAATAGGAATAGAAGGAACCATAGGAGATTCAATGCGACTCAAATGGTCTGCGACAAAATTCTCAGCTCCACTCTTATCCTTTATCTCTAAGTTAAACTCCTGTAGCAAGAGCATCCATCTGACTAATCGTGGCTTTGCATTTGGCTTCCTTAAGAGATACTTTAATGCTGCATGATCAGAAAACACAACAACTTTTGCATTCAAAAGATATGATCTAAACTTATCTAATGCAAAAACAATAGCTAAAAGCTCCTTTTCAGTGGTAGTATAATTGGCTTGGGCTGCATCTAAAGTTCTGGAAGCATAAGCTATGACATGTGATTTCTTATCAACTTTTTGTGAAAGTACTGCGCCAAGAGCATAATTAGAAGCATCACATAATAATTCAAAAGGTAAATCCCAATTTGGCGGTTGAATGATTGGTGGAGTGGTCAATCTCTTCTTTAACTCATCAAATGCTTGCTCACAAGCTTTATCAAATTTGAAATCCACATCTTTCTGCAGCAATCTTGAGAGTGGTAAGGCTATCTTGCTAAAATCCTGTATAAACCTCCTGTAAAATCCTGCATGTCCAAGGAAAGAACGGACCTCTCTAACACTAGTAGGATAAGGTAAAGAAGTAATCACATCTACCTTAGCCTTATCAACTTCTATCCCCCTCTCAGAAACAACATGACCCAATACAATACCTTGTCTAACCATGAAATGACACTTTTCAAAGTTTAATACAAGATTTTTCTCAATACATCGCTCAAGTACTTTATCTAAATTTACTAGACACTCATCAAATGAATCTCCATATACAGTAAAATCATCCATAAAAACCTCTATGCAATAGTCTAGCAAATCTGCAAAAATACTCATCATGCATCTCTGGAATGTGGCTGGGGCATTGCATAATCCAAATGGCATCCTCCTATAAGCAAATGTGCCAAATGGACATGTGAATGTTGTCTTCTCTTGGTCCTCTGGAGCTATGCAAATCTGAAAATAACCTGAAAAACCATCTAGAAAACAGTAGTGAGATTTGCCTGCTAATTTCTCTAGCATTTGATCAATAAAAGGTAAAGGGAAGTGATCCTTCCTGGTTGCATCATTTAGCTTCCTGTAGTCGATGCACATCCTCCAGCTATTTTGCACTCTCATAGGAATCAACTCGTTCTTTTCATTCTTTACAACTGTGATCCCGCTCTTCTTTGGCACTACCTGTACTGGACTCACCCACTGGCTATCAGAAATAGGGTAAATGATACCTGCAGAAAGAAGTTTTGTTACCTCCTTTTTGACCACATCAATGATAAGTGGGTTAAGCCTCCTTTGAGGTTGCCTACATGGCTTTGCACCGTCTTCCATTAAGATCCTATGCATGCATATATCTGGACTGATGCCTGGAATGTCAGCTAGTGTCCATCCTATAGCTTTCTTGTGCTTTCTCAGTACCTCTAACAATTTTACCTCTTGGCAAGGATCAGAATCCTTTGCTATAATAATCGGTAATTTCTTACCTTCATCTAAGAATGCATATTTCAAATGTTCTGGTAGATCTTTCAATTCAAGTATAGGTGGCTGCTGAATAGAGGGAACTAGCTTATCGATAGTTAGCTCATCAACTCCACAAACCTGCATTCCATCAAAAGAAGCAGCAGTATCTTGTTCTAGAATACTAGAATTATCATTATTAATAGAATTACATGACATAGAGTTGATAGCAAAGTCTATAGTTCTTTCAGAGTCAGAAGCAATCATATCAGAGTCACTAGAAGTTTCAATGCCAATATCATGCATGGATTTGAATAACTCAACAATATCATCAGAACCAGAACAGTCAGAAGAATCTTCATAAATAATAGAGTCAGAACAATGTGTATTGCTATCTAAATCAACAATCTCAAGAGAACTAGAAACCATCTCATTGTAAAGCTCATCATATGTATCATCAATTAACATATCAAGCATGCTCACATTAATAACAGAATGATCCTCTATAGGATGTTTCATAGCCTCTAAAAGATTAAATTGAACAACACGTCCTGCAAATTCCATGGAAAGAGTACTATCTTTAACATTAATGATAGTATTAGCTGTCTTAAGAAATGGCCTACCCAAAATCAGTGGTGGTGGCCCATGACTATCATTTTTACCCATATCCAAAATATAAAAATCAGCAGGAAAGACTAAATCTTTTACCTTAACTAGAATGTCTTCAAGCATACCACTAGGATAGGCAAGTCTCCTGTCTGCTAATTGGACAATAATCCCGGCTGGCTTCATCTCACAACCCTGCAAAGAAGAAAATAGAGACTTGGGCATAACATTTATCGCTGCACCAAGATCAATCAAAGCGTTAGAAAATTCTAAATTTCCTATAGTACAGGGTATAGTGAAACTCCCTGGATCTTTGCATTTTAAGGGCATAGGGGGTTGGCACTGCATTCCTTCATGAAATAAAGCTGATACACTTCTTCCTAGATTGACCTTCTCGTTAGCTTTGAATCTTCTCTTGTTCGTGCATAGGTCTTTCAAGAACTTTGCATATTTAGGAATTTGCTTTACTGCCTCCAAAAGGGGAATATTGACTTCAACCTTCTTGAAAACATCAAGCACTTCTTTCTCCAATTCAGCTTCCTTTAACTTCTTGCTTTGAGTCTCCCTATTTGGAAATGGAAGGATCTTCCTTGGTTCCTTTTCTTCATTAGCCTCCTCAAGTGTGACTTGTGTTGCTGCAGCCGACTTATTCTTGATAGATGTTGTGGAGGGCTCTGGAAGCTCCTTTCCACTTCTAAGAGTGATAGCACTAACATTACTACAATTAGGATTTACAACTGTTTGAGAAGGCAACTTTCCAGAACCTTGACTCTTCAATTCATTAACGGAGGTGGACAACTGCCCAATTTGATTCTCCAATTTTTGGATTACTGTCTCAGTGCGTTGTTGAAATTGAATGTTATTAGTTGCCATTTGCTTCATTAACTCTTCTAGACTTGGTCCATCATTTTTAGACCCTGAAATAGGAGTAGATTGCCTCATTGGTTGCATAGGCTGTGAATTTTGACCTGTAGCATTATATTGTTGTTGTTGGCTTCCTCCATATCTGAAATTAGGGTGATCTCTCCACCCTGGATTATAAGTGTTAGAGAAAGGATCATATTTTTGGCCCTGTTGCATAGATCTAGTTGGAAAAATCCCAGCACAATTCTCAACTCTATCATCCAACTGTGGGCATTGATCAGTAGTGTGTGTGGCTAAAAAACAGATGCCACATAGAGGCCCAACTAAGGCAGAAGATGTGGTAGCTTGCTGAGGATTATAAAATTGAGGTTGTGCACACGTCTGTGAGGGATACGCCTGTGGAAAAGTTGGCACTGCTGGTGAATTCATTAATTTTTGTTGTGTTAAGGCAATGTGCCGAACCATGCTAGAGAGCTCCTCCATCTTGTTCTCAAATTTAGGATCATATTGTGGTGTTGGAATCTCATTCACCCCCTTAACTGCTTGGTTAGCTCGTGTCCCAAATTGTTGAGAATTTTGTGCCATCTTAGAAATGAGATTCATGGCATCAGTTGGAGTAAGTTCTACCAAAGCACCACCAGCTGCGGCATCAACAAACCACCTATCTGTTGGTAAGAGACCTTCATAAAAATGTTGAACCAGCTGCTGATCAGGTATTTGATGGTGAGGGCAGCTGGCACATAATTTCTTAAATCTCTCCCAATATTCATGAAATGTCTCCCCAGTCATCTGACGAATCCCACAAATATCCTTTTTAATTGCAGCTGTGCGAGAGGCAGGGAAGAATTTTTCTAAGAATAACTGTGTCATTTGATCCCAAGATGTAATGGCACCTGGTTGCAAGTAATACAACCAATCTTTTGCCACTCCATCCAATGAAAAAGGAAAAGCCCTCAATTTGATTTGCTCTTCTGAAACTCCTTGAGGCTTCATGGTGGAGCACACAATATGAAATTCCTTCAAGTGCCTATTCGGGTCCTCTCCTGTAAGACCATGAAATTTAGGTAGCAAATGTACTAAACCAGATTTCAATTCAAAACTAGCATTTGCATCTAAATTAGGATATTGAATGCATAAATTTTGATAGTGTGCATTAGGAGCAGCCAATTCTTTAATTGTTCTATTACCATTATTATTTTCAGCCATATTTTCCAACTTAACTGTAGAGTCTAAGTCAGATTTAGAATCACTAATAATGCTATCAATCAATTCAGACAAAATTTCAGAGATCACACTATCCCTAATTTTACGGTGCTTTTGATTTTTACGGTTAGTACGACAAGTTCTCTCAATCTCAAGTTCAAATCAATTAATTTATCTTGTAAAGATCTTGTCATGCACTAATAAACTGGAAAAACAATGAAAAACACCTAAAACAAGTAAAGACAAAAAATAATAATAAATCTTGAAAAAAATAAAAAATACTAGAGAAAAAAAAATAAAAAAAATAAAAATAATGAGAAAGAAGAAAAAAAAAACTAATAACCAAACTCAAAAAGTTAACACCTTTGACTCCCCGGCAACGGCGCCAAAATTTTGACACTACTGTCGAATAGCACCAAAATTAATAAAAACTAGATTTTGCAGTAAAGTGCAACCTAGGTCGTCTCCCTAAGAGTCAATAGAGTAACTATTTAAATTATGATTATGAAAAGGTAAATAATGGGGGGGTTTTTTATGATGAAATTAAAAACTAAATTATAAATAAATAAATAGAGGAAATTCAATTAAGAAAATTACCGACAACAAGCAGCGCAATCAATCACAACCCAATCACCTAAATTTAACCTTCCTCGTCTACAAAATAAATTAATTTTATTCAACTTTATTATTCTGGTTTCATTATAATATTTCTCAAATTATCATTCAAGAATTAAACAAGAAGTTAAGTTATAGATTAATTGAAATCTCCTTTAACCCACAACCTAACAATTGTTTTATAGCCACACCAAAAACAAAGCATGGATAATCACCCAAGCCAAGCCAAATTACTCTTACAATGCTATATCAATCGATTATAGCAATTAAAACCTCAGATAAAATTTATAACTCAAAAATTATGCAATAAAGCTACTCTAATCAGTAATAGTAATTAAAGCATAAAATTTAGAGGTAGAGAGAAGAAGAGAAAATTGGAATAAAGCTAAAATAAAATCTTTCCTGAATATTAAAGACTCTGATTAAAATTTAGGATCATGGTTTGTGATTGATCACACCAAAAAAAAATTAGCTCTCCATAGAATTAAAAATCAAACAACATGAAATGAAAAATTGAGAAGCCATCACCCAAGAAATTGGAAGAAGGAAAGACGAATGGCGATCGCTGCTCTGTTTCCCTTCTTTCGTTTTTTTTTTCCCAGATCGTGCTTCCTCTCCGTCCCCCATCTATTCATATATATATATATATATGAAAAGTGGACCCTAATTAAAAATTACACTAAATAATCCAAAATAAATTCAAATAAAATTTTAAAGATTTGATTCTTGATTTGATCTCCAAGCATGCCCATATTCTTCTTATCCAAAATATTCTTCATCAATATCTTTCAAATTGAATCTAGAAAATCTGCACAAATAAAATAAAATTAAATAGCACCTGTGCAAAAATATTAAAGATATTATTTATATTTTAAAATCAAAGATTTAGTTAGTTAAAATTCCAAAACTGAATATTAGCTAATAAAATCAAATAATATCTAATTAAACTCAATTAGCCTTAAATAAATAATTAAAAGTCTAAATTAAAAGAATAAAAATATATAAAATTATCATTTATCAGCGAGATGTGGCAATGAAAAGAAATCATGTGGCATGAATTTTAATGGATTGGTCACTATTGCATCTTTTAAAGTAACATTATAGGTACTCATATGATGATCGATTAACATCTATAAAAATTTATCTGGGAATATTTTATGTCTACATCAGCAAAATAAATAGTTAACTTCTGATTGGGTGTTAGCTAAACAGTCAACATTTAAGGGATTTGATGAATTGGTCACTTTTGCACCAACTCTAGTAACATTATAAATATTTTTGCTCTTAGTCGATGAATTTGTGAGTATTTTTACCCATTTATTAGTCCACATCAATAAAGATTGACACGCTGTTGTACCCGAAAAAATACGACGAGGACGGCGCACGAGTGAAGGTCCCGACCTTCATGGCAGGAACCGGATCGAACGAGGAGTCGCCACCAAAATTTTGAGGTAAATTTCAAGAAACCGATTAATAGAGGATAAAGGTGGTTTACAAAATCAGAGAATAGGTTCGGGAGTCAGTTGAGTGTGAGAAAGGTGTTAGACACCCCACAACACCCGTTTGTCAGAACGGTTATTTAAAGTTTGTTGTGCTATATTAATATAGTTTTAAAATTATTTTAATTATCCCTTTTATATTCATGTGTTTGATATAAAAATGATAAAAATTAAGTGAGAAATATTTATTTATGGGGAGGACTTGACTCAGAACCTGACTCTGAGACCTACATACCCTGTGATGAAGATCAAAGTCCACATAGTTCGGACTTAAAAGTTTGTTGGTGAAAACATTTTTTAAAAAGAAATTAATTAAAAATAATTCATCATTTTGCAAATAAAATAATTTCTAAAATTTTGATATGTATGTTTTAAATTGCAAAAAGTAATCTGATTTTAATTATTTTCTCAATTTTGAGTTTTTGGAATAAAGAAAGAAAAGAGTTTAAAATTATTTTTCTTTTATGTTTTATGATTGAGAATTTAATCGCAGTACCTGTACAACTTTATTAGTTTATATGGTAGTACAATTGCTCTAAATATCTATAAAGATTCTAAAATCTCACACGATAAAGAAATTAAATTTAAATACATCTTTAATTTAATTATTTTAATATATAATTTATATATATATATATATATTTTAAAACTTAATCGTTATATCTGTAAAGTTTTATTGACTCATACGATAATACGATTATTTTAAAAGTCTACGGAGATTTAAAAATCTCACATGACTAAAAGATATAATTAGTGAATAAGATTACAATTTAAATGCATTAATTTGGTTAATTAGTTTTTTTAAATTGTGTATTATATCATTATTTATAAAAATTATTTATTTATTATAAAAATTGAGAATCACTATATCTGCGAGAACTTATTATCCCACATAATGATGTAATTACTTTAGGTCTTTACAAAAATTTTTAAAATCTCACATGAGACTTAAATAAATTATTAATTTAGATTATAAAAGGAGTTAATTTTAATACATAAGTTTTGCTCTTATATCTGCAAAATCTTATTGATTTACACAATACGAGATTATCCTAAATATCTGTAAAGATTCAAAGTCTCACACAATAAAAGAATTAAATAATATTCACTTTAAATATATTTTAATGCGTAATTATACAATGTATATTTTTAAATATAGAAATCTTAATCGTTATACCTGCGAAGTTTTGTTGACTCACACGATAGTACGATTATCCTAACGGAGTTTTAAAAATCTCTCATGACTAAAAGATTTAATTAGAAAATGTGATTATAATTTAAATTTATTAATTTAATTAACTAATATTATATATAAAAAATGTTTATTATTTTATTTGCAAAATTTGTTTATTTATTTACCATGTAAATTATAAATCATGATATCTGTGAGGATTTATCATCCTACACGATAATGTGATTAATTTAAGTCTCTATGAAGATTCTTAAAATCTCACATGAGACTTAAATATTTATTATAAAAGGAGAATTAATTTTAATAATGGGCTTTTGAAACCCATATAAATACCTACAAAATTAATCTTCATACCTGCAAAATTTTATTAATTTACACGGTATAAAATCATTCTAAATACCTACGGAGATTCTTAAAATCTTACATGACAAATAAATAACCAAAATATTTGCATATGTAGTCAATGCATAATATTATGGTTGGCTAAACGATTCATGCAATAAAGGCAATAAAAAAATAGAGAAACAAACTATTTTAACAGTTCACTATTCTTTTGACTTGAAAATATATTCTAAAAAATCTGTATTTGGTATAAACTTTTAGCAAGATCATAACCATGAAAGATAAGACTCCAAACCACAATCAACCTCACAAATTATCAATAATATTTTCACAGGCTCTCTCTGTTTTTTTTCCGTCAGACACCTCTTAAGTATGTTCTAAATTCTACATAAAAAATATTTAATTCCTACAATTTTTTTAATGCCTAAACATACATCTAGATCAATCCACATTCTTAATATCTATCAATATATATATGTTCATCAATGAATCCAGATTAAGGGAGATGACATGATTTAAATATTACTTGATCTAATGCAGCAGCCTATGATTCCAGTGTGGCCCTTATCGTTGCTCCCGCAGTTGGCACCAATTGTTTTTCCTTTCTCTAGCTTTTCATCCTCTGAATGACGAAGCCAAGTACTAACTTGTATATTCTACTCAAGTAGTATCACAACAACACTCCTTGCAAACTCAACACCTATTATGTCCACATTTTTGGCTTGATCCCAACGTGGCTTTGGAGGAGAGGATTCTGTCCAGCCACTGAAGCCAAAGCCAGAAATAATAACTGAAACCTCTGAGACTAACCAAATGAAATAATATTTCCATCGCGTACAGACACAAGCCATACAAAAGCCAACTTGTAGAAGTATTCGAATAGCATATGGTGATGGTCCTTTTGTTGATGTGCTCCAAAGCCCCTTTCTTTCAGCCCAATCTAGATAATCCTTCCTTTTAAAAACTAGACCAGCAAAATGACTTTAAGGCAGTAACCAAAAACTTAAAAGATGACCTAGCTCATACTTGCTATGAAGCCATGATGAATGACCAGAAACTTTTTTTTTGCTTTCTCAGCTTTGCCCTTGTACTTCTTGGCTTCCTGAACCATCTTCTCTATTTCTTTTCTCCTTTTTCTGTTCCCTGCTTTGCGTCTCTTATACCCTATTTTCTTTTGTTCTACTGTTTTGTTTTCTTCGTGCTCTTTCACTCTTTTATTTCTGTGCTCTATTTTTCTTCTCTTTTCCTCTCTCGTTCTTGGTTTCTCTCCTCAGTTTTCAACTATGTTTCTCGTGCTCTGTTTGCTCTGTTTTTTCTTCTCTTTTCCTCTGTGCCTCTCCTGCAGTTTTCATTCTCTGTTGTCTATTTTTTTCTGCTTGCATACTTTGTTTTTTCATTTTCTCATCCCCACTCTCTTCTCTTCTTCGCCTCTATTCAATCTTCTCCCATCTCCTACATTTGATCACTGCTCTCTCTCCTTCTTTTCCTTTCTTCCTCCTCCTTCCCAGTCTCCTTTTTTTTCCAGAAAATAAAACTCGTCAACCTCCCGTTCTCACGTCCTTCGGATCCATCTCTTATGCTCTCTCTCTTTTTCTCATCCTCATTATCTTCTCCTCTTTTATGCTCTGCTTTTTTATTTTCGTGTGGCTATGTGCTTTTCCTTTTTCTGCATTTTTCTGTGCTCGTTTTCAGCTAGCGTGTGGGTGCTGCATTTTTACTCTGTTTCTTCTCACTTTTTTCCTTTTGTAACGTATGCTTTCTCTGCTATTCCATCTGTGTGAGTGTGTGTCTTTGCATGGCTACCTTTTTGTGTGTTTTTCGTGTATGTTTTTGTTTTTTTTTCAGTGCACGCCTCTGCTTCTTTTGTTTCTATTTTATTTATAGTCTTCTTTTCATCTGTTCCTTTATCTCTATTTTGCTTTCTACGTTTTTGCTTTCTGCATTTCTGTTCATGTTTTGTATTTCTCTTCTGTGTTGTGGCTGTCTGTGACTCTAGTTTTTCATTTGTGTGTTCTCTGTGCATACAAGTTTCTCCTGGTCTATTGCTCTGTGAAGCTTCTCATGCTCCGTATGTGCATGTCCAGCATTTTTGCCATTCTTTTTAATGCTTTTTTTCATTAGATTAAAAGAGGGAAAGGAAAATTTAATTTTAAAATATACATATATTTAAATGGAGAATAAAAAGATTTAAGGAGAGAAATTTAAAAATATTTGAGTCTAAAAAAATTGATTCCCAATATTTTTGAATGGTTGGGATAATTTAGGAGAGATTTTAAAAGATTTAAACAAGATTTTTTTTTCAATTTTTGTTAAAATTATTTTTTTAAAATATAATCCTAAAAAAGATTAAATTTTATTTTTGTATTTTTATATTTTTTTGGTTATTTTTAATTAACTAAAAGAAATAAAATCCTAACCAAAAAAAGATTATCTAAAATAAAATTAAGCCCTATCAATTAAATTAAATTTTTTTGGTTTTGAAAATGTAATCCTAAGAAGGATTAAATTTCATTTTTATATTTTTATATATTTTTTTATTATTTTTTATTATTTTTATTAAATTAAAAAAATGCCCAGATAAAATACAGTGTTCACACACGCGACATGCACAATCAACATTTAGGTGGTCAAAATCAATGACGTTAGGTCAAAGTTAATAGTTTGGTCACTTTTGTACTCACACATGTAACGTTGTAGGTATTTTTACCCTTTTCCTCACTTTAAAATACTAGGTGCTCTTAGCTGACCACTTTGTGGATATTTTTACTCCTTTATCCTTTAATAAATCTAGGAATGACTACTTGGTCCAACTCCAATAGGTCCTCCTTATTCTAGTGAGGAACAATTATATGTTAACTTCCCTAAATATTCCCTCTTACAAGGCTAAATCACTTGTCTTAGATTCATTATTTCCAAACATGACCTATCTGTTGATCCAGATAAGGTCAAGGCCATCCAAGAATGGTTTGAATTAAGGACCCTCTATGAAATATGAAGTTTCATAGCCTAGCATCCTTCTATATATGCTTTATATGAGACTTTAGTACTATCATGACATCCATAACTAATTGCCTAAAGAAAGAAACATTTAGGTGGACTCCCATAGCATCCAAGGCTTTCTAGACCATTAAAGAAAAGTTGTCTGATTCCCCTATTCTTACACTACCTGATTTTCATAAGTGCTTTGAGGTTGCATGTGATGCCTCAGGTATAGGAATTAGTAGTATCCTTAGCTAGGAAGGCCACCTAGTAGCATTCTTTAGTGAAAAACTTAATGAAGCAAGGTAAAGGTACTCAATGTATAATAAAGAATTCTATGTCATTGTTTGTTCACTTGAATATTGGAAGTACTACCTTCTACCTTAACAATTTGTTCTATATTCAAACTATCAAACACTTAAATTCTTAAGCTCTCAAAAGCACTTGAATACCAAACATGCTAAGTGGGTTGAATTTATGCAAGAATTCACTTTCACTGTAAAGTATCGAGCTAAAATTGAGAACAAGATAGTTGATATCTTGAGTAGAAGAATTCACCTTCTATACACATTAACTGTTAGTACTGTTGGATTCGAGAGATTAAAGGATGATTGCACCTCTTGCCTTTACTTTAAACTTATATATCGAAAAGTTAATGATAGCAATCATTGTGAACATGCAGACATTTTAGTCCTTGATGGGTACTTATTTCAAGGCTCTAGACTATATACTCGTCATACTTTGATGCGTGATTTTTTATTTGAAAATGACATGTTTTTAGTTTAGTTGAACATTTTGGTATTCAAAAAGCCATGATCTTAGTAGAGGATAAGTTGTATTGGCCCTTCTTCAAGCAAAATGTTGTTAGGATCCTAGCTTAATGTCACACATGCCATACTACCACAGTGAAAAAAAGAAATACAGGGTGGTATATGCCCGTACCAATTCTTAAGACACCCTGGAAGATATTAGTATGGACTCTATATTAGGTTTTCCTAAGACAGTCTGAGGGCATGATTCAGTTCTAGTCATCATCGATCGATTCTGAAAAATGGCTTACTTTGTACCACACAGTAAGGCCATCGATGCCTCTCATCTTGCTAAGTTGTTTTTTCGAGAGATTATTTTCTTCATGAGTTACCCACTTCTATTGTTTCAGACAGGGATGCTAAATTTATTAGTTATTTTTGGAAGACCTTTTAGAAGCTCTTTAGTACCCAATTAAAGTTCTCTTTTACCTTTCATTCTCAAACTGATGATCAAACTGAAGTCACTAATTGTATTTTAGGTGACTTGCTTAGGAGTTTAGTTGTTGATAAATTGAGAAATTAGGATTTGGTATTGCCAATCGCAGAGTTGGCCTATAACAATTCTGTCAATCGATCTACTAGTAAGAGTCCATTTCAAATAGTTCAAAGGTACAGCCCTAAACAAGCTATTGACCTCTTACCTATCCCTCTTACAACTCGTACATCTGAATCAGCTGAAGCTTTTGCCCATTACCTTCACAACCTTCATGCTAAGATTAGGCATAAGCTAGCAATGAGTAATGATGCATATAAATTAATTGCCAACTGCCATTTCCAAGAATTTGATGTTAGAGACTACATTGTGGCTCGCATACGCCTAGAGTTCTTTGTGAGAAATTCGCTCAAGAAGTACATGCTCATACTTCTGGCCCTTTTTTGCATTGTAAAAAAACTAGGACCTAATGCTTATTTGTTAGATTTACCTTCAAATATGTCTATTAGTCCAGTATTTAATATCGAGGATCTTGTTTCTTACCAGGGTACTTTTGAGCTACCCCTTTTGCTCTCTAATGACTTTGCAAGTACACAGCCTCACTATGCCCTAATTCCATCATTACTTGTTGTTATACCACCTATTGGCACCATTGATGCTGTCATGGATGAACAGATGATTGTCACTCAAGTAGGTCCTATCCAATGATACCTTGTTCGTTGGAATGTTCATTTGAATTTCGATGCCATGCGGATCACTACAGAAGAGCTCCGCACTATTGACTCCACTTTGTTCAACAACTACTAACCATTTACCTCTCCAATGGGGAGTTCTTTCAACAAGGAAAAAATGATGAGAATTATATTTGATTTAATTTAGGATTTATTAAGATTTGATTTGATATCTAGAGATTGTTATTATTTCTTTAGTATCTTAGATTTATTTTATCTTTAATTATTATCTTAAATAAACTAAGATATCTAGCCTAGTTAGATACCTTATTTTCATCTTTTAGATTATTATTTGATTTTGATTTTGATTTATTTTTATTTTTATTATTTCTAAGGTTTTATAAATAGTCTTAGATTTCTTCAATTATATTTAATTCTGGTATTTGAATAAAAGTTATACAATTTTTCTCTTTCTCCTCCTTTCTCTCTCCTCTCTCTTCCCCTCTACTGTTTCTTGTTTTACATCACCCACTCAACTTGTAAAACTCATTGATGTGAGACTCATGACATACATGGCTCCTTTATATAGATTTTAGGGATACCAGCATATTAACACTAATATTCCAACACATGCCTTTCCTCAGCAACTGAAATTGAGTTAAGTTTATGAGCAAATAATCATGAATGTGAATGAAAATTAACAGGAAGCTCTCTCCCACTATCGCCTCGCTAGCTCGTCGCATGATTCAATAAGCAACCACTCCTTGCTCATCGTCCAGGTAAGACGGATTTAGTTTATATTTTTTTTTTTTCCTGCACAATGGAAGCTCTTTGAAAGCAGAACGCACGGAGCAAACCACAGCTGATAGATAGTTTGCGAACTAATAAACCAGCAAACCAGCAAGTAGAAGATCCATGGACGTGGATGTGGGTGATACCACGAAAGGCCCACTTCAAAGCCGGGGCGAAAAAGAAAGAAATGAAAAAAAGAAGGGGACATTCATACAAGGACGTACTTGATTCTCGGCTTTGTTCTCTTCTTTTTGGGTGCAATAGGCCTTTTTATATAATTATTTCATTTAATTATATATTGATATGATTTTATTGAATGACTAATAATTTATTTATATTATATCTGGATTAATATTTTAATCTTAACTTTTTAATAATTAGATACAACACACGCAGTCACATTTAAATTTGTATATTATATTTTTCTATGGTTTCATGGATGATATGAAAAAAGGAAAAAGAAAAATAAAAACATTTCTTTCAACTGATATATTATGTACTTGGATGTGATTTTCTAAAATATCTAATGTACTTTTATTTATTAAAAAAATTCATATTGTGAAAGAATGTAAACTTATTTCTAATAAAGTATAAACAATATTATGGATGTTTTTGGGGTTAGTTGTTACGTATACTAATAATATATGTATATATATTTAAGCAATCAGAGGCATTATTAAACTGCATGACAAAATTCAGAAGAAGGCGTGGCATCAACGCGGTAGGAATTGTTTTTGGGTTACTTATAACATTTGAACTGTGGGAAACCGCGCGTGTTGCACTGAACCCAATCAAGGGAGCAACAGACAATACCTTGCTCTTTCACAATGAAAGGTCTTATATTCTTGCTTCCCCGAGTGGTGTGTACACTGAACAGACGTGTACATGGAACGAGTTGAC
Source organism: Prosopis cineraria (assembly GCF_029017545.1). NCBI lineage: Eukaryota > Viridiplantae > Streptophyta > Magnoliopsida > Fabales > Fabaceae > Prosopis > Prosopis cineraria. The sequence goes on from NW_026555332.1 coordinate 44,070,831, forward strand.
GGAGTTTGGCAGCGCAGTGGTGGATGTTATTAAGTTTGGTATAAAACGGAAGTTGAGGAAGCAAAAGTGAGCAACACCAAGTAGAGTCGGTGCAAAATGGAGAGCTTATATTTTTCCACACTGGAAGGAAGATGGGACGAGGTTGTGGAGGAATACAAAAGCAGCGCAAGGATACACAAGAGAGCAATCAACACCGCGAACGACACCGCGTTGCACTTGGCGGTGAACGACGACAGAGTGGGCATCGTGAAGGAGCTGGTAGATGAAATCAAGAGAAAGAGGACGTTGTCGGCCTTGGAAGCAGTGAACGAGCGAGGAGATACGCCACTGCACTGCGCGGCGTCGAGAGGGTCCCGCGAGATGTGCGAGTGCATCGCCGAAGCTCTAGGAGGTGAATGCAATTTGATTGTAGCTCGGAACAAGAATCAAGAGACGCCTCTCTACTTGGCCGCTCTTCAAGGCCACAAGGATGCTTTCATGTGCCTGCACTCTCGTTGCCCCGACAAGTCTGTGGGGCCCTGCAGACGAGGAAGCGACGGGGACACCGTCCTTCACAGCACCATTCGCCGAGACCACTTCGGTACCGTTCTTTCATCCTTATGATTATATATAATCTCATGCATACGTATGCATATATTCATAATGTCTTAATTAGTCATGACTAATTCATCATGTTGATGGCAGAGCTGGCATCTGAAATCATTAGTCTGTACGGAGACCAGATCGTGGGCAGTGTGGATGAGAAGGGAATTACCCCGCTCCATATCCTGGCCAATAAGCCTTCCGCATTCGAAAGCAGCAGCAATTTTAGGTGGTATAACAAGCTCCTTTACGCCTGTGAGTATAACGCTATCCCCCCCCCCCCCCTTTCCTCTTTTTCTCTCCTTCTTTCAATTTCGTGGAGCCCACGTAGACGACATCCATCAGGCCCCTCTTTTCACTTCATCTGTTCTTCTTATTTTAAGAATGTTAATATTTTTACAACAATATTTATTTATTTTCCGCACCTTTTATTTTAAAAAATCTAGTTTAGAGTCAAATAAGGACTAAGGAGCTCTCCGCTCCTCTCTATTTTTTTACCAACCAAAATAAAGGCAACCCCTTCAAAATAATCCCTCAATCAAATATTCTGTAAAAATCACGAAACGCAAATTTATAATATATACTGGCAGCTTTACATGGATGACAATTTTTGAAATTTATTTTAACATTAAATTGGGTCTTAACTATTGTTTATACTTTTCAAGAGAAATATAATCTCATAGTTGTATATCAAATTATCAATGACAATTGACATCTTTCTCGTTCCTACGTATGGCACCTAATTTTCCGGTTATTACTCAATGTCCAAAAATTAAAATGTTAAATTGTGATCATTGTTTGTTTTACTTTTCTGGTTAAGGTATTATCGTGGAGCCACTCACGACCTCGGAACGGCGCGCAAAGAGCAGTGACACCTGCCTGAACTGGTCAAACCCTCCATCTCCAATTACTCTGACGGGTAAGTTCATACATATTGCATTAATTAGTTTTAATTTTCTTAATTACTTAGTTTTTAAGTAAGAAGACGCGTGGGCCAAAAACAAAAAGTAGAAGCATGCAGTAGGTAAGTTAGAGCGTTTCCACCTTTTCATAATAATCCCATACTAATAAAACATTTATTCTCATAAAATAATATATTCTCTCTGTTTAAGAAATTAGATATTAAAAAATATAAGACATTTTGAGTCTTTCGAAATGTAATTATTATCTTTTTTTAAAAGTGTTCCCATTAATAGTGACTAAATATTTATTATAAGGTATTTAATATGAGTAAGTATGAAAATATAAGATTAATTTAAAAGTAGGTAACTACTTTAAAAAGGTGAGATTCGGTTAAAAATGCCTTACATTTTTTTAACAGAGGGAGTATTATTTTTCATTTTTGTCCTTAATTATAGTTTATGATGCTTGAGGGAAAAGGTCATAAATTTAAAGATACAAGAATCAAGATTAACAAATATAAAAGATGAAATTAGATTTTTTTTTACAAGTATTAAGTTTTTTATATTTTTGACTAAAATTAGTTAAAAAATATTTATATTTTGAATAAGAGGGTTTCACCTTAGTTATCTGACACAAAGATTAGGACATATAAATTATTCTTTAAATGAAAGTTAACCCACTCGGAAAAAATGCTTGTTGACACTGAAATTTGTTAGGTTTTGTTCAGTGCAACATATTGGATAAAGTTAAACTTAATAATTAATACTAACTCCGTCACAAATTATAAAACACCCTAACAAAAATAAATTTTTATTAATATTTATTTTTTTAATATTACCCTTTTCATTATATTCTCTCTCTTATTATCTCATAAATGGAGTATTAAATGAAAAAAATTTACAAATTTATTTCTTATCTTGAAAAAAATAAGGTTCTGAAGTGCTGTATTTAATAAGTTTTATTGACATATGTGATTTTGTATAAAAGCATCTTATAAATTGAGACAAGAGAAATAAATTTACGTATTAAAGTTTTGAGTTAAGATGTGAAGTTATTCTGCTACTCTTACTTGAATCTCCTCTCCCCCCTTTTTTGAGTGATCACTTCTCATTCCTAGCAAATAATATCATAGCCTGGTGTCGTCCACAATTTGCAAGCTCATTATTGTACACATGTTTAAAGTCTAAAATGGAACTAGCCTTGATCGCAGCATAATTTGAAGCTCGTAAAAATTGGGCTGGTCTTGATTGGAAGCTCATGGGCTATGTTTGAGATGTCTTTAATAGAGGGAGCTTGTGAACTCATATATGAGTGAAAAATTGTGAGGTTGTCTGAATGTATATAAGTGCTTTTGAGCCGATATAAGATAAAATTGATCTTAATAATTAACATAAAATAAAATAAAAGGACCATAAATTTAAAAGGTTTTGAATTAAGATATAACATTTTTTTGCTACTCTTATTCGTTTTTCTTCTCTCCCTATTTTCCTGCAGTTACCCCTTTATTCCCAACAAGATGTATTGGCTCCATAAATGTGGTTTGTATATATGCTTTTCAATCTTATTTACAGGACAAGGGGAGAATAATTTTTTGTCATATTTATTAGTCATATCATCAAATTTTATTATAATTTTTTTTTTACTCTGGTTAAGTACGTTATCAGAGAGAGAGAGAGAGAGTGTGTGTGTGTAATTCCTTGATTGACGCTTCTATGAATCTGCTGAGTTTTAAAGGAATAGAAATTGGTGTGGAGGAGGATATACCAGCTCTCCAGCCCACGTCATCATTGCAAATACAATGAGCAGTCTGATGCTGATAATGAATCTGCTGAATTTTGTTATAGGTTGTTCGGCAGAAAAAGAAGGGGATGCAGAAAACCCAAGTTACGGCGAAATATATGAAAATGTGCCGAGAAATTATTGGATATGTTGTGGCATTTTGGCGCGTGCACTCACCTGTCTTGTTTGGCTTGCCTATGGGGCCTTTGGTACGCTCTCTATCTTTCGCTACCAAGCTAGATTATACTATAGAATAATGGATCATGTAATTTTAATATAACTATCAGAGCTCCTCACCTCCCATGGAGGGAGGTACAAATTTAGAAAATTTAAATTTAATTTAAACGACTTAAATTTAATTTTTTTTATTTTTATTTTTATTAAAATATAATATTTAAAAATGATAAAAAAATTCCAATAAACTTGCTCATTAATTTAGATAGTTCAGATTTAATAAAGATTATTCAAATTTAATATTAAAAATTTTTAATAAGTTGATTGCTCTGTCCATAGCATATCTACATTATTCAGAGTATATATGAATAATCAATTTAAATTTTTAATGTTAAATTTAAATCATCCACATTAAATCTAGACTATTAGATTGATATGCATATTTATTAAATTTTTTTATAATTTTTATATATTTTATTTTAATAAAAATAAAAATCTTAAATCTTAAAACGGTCCAGATTTACACTTTCCTTATAAGAGGTGCAAAGGAGGCTTCCCTCCTCCATAATTATCTAATGTGGGTGTATATGGTTGTTGAATCATGATACATTAATTAATAAGGATTAGAGGATATAAGGAGGAAGAAAGAGAAGCACGTTTGGTGTGGTCAAATACTGGAAGCACTTTGGAAGCATAAAAGTACAGCCTACGTTGGAGGTGGAAGTGCACCCCAATGCCCTCCTGAACGTGACGGTGACGAAGACGACGAAATTCCCAATCCTTTTAGCATCCGTCGTCACAGCGCAGGTCTCTCGCTTTACAAACTCCTCATCATTCTATCCATATTGTCCGATACGTGCATGCACATGGATACTTTCTTCTGATATATATATGCTCTCATTCTAATAATTGCAATTTCAGGTGATACTCGCAAGAACGGGGAACAACATGTTGATGGCAATCAGAACCAGCATGAAGGTAATCTCCCCCCCCCCCCCCCAAAACACACACACACACACACACACCGTGTTCTCCCTTTGAATAGGAAATAGTTAACTAATTCATGATAGATTAAGAAAATTAAGCAAGTCTAGGTATTTTGTGACAAATTAAACATATGAATGTGTTGGTTTTTTTAAAAATACTCCTCCTTTTAATTAATCATTTAAATTGGAGTATTGTCAGCATAAGTTATGCATAAACATAATTATAGGATCAGTATTCTGAGAAATAAATAATATATAGGAGATAAAAAGAGATCGAAGCCTTACATTTAAAATCAAAATGAAACTAACTAGGTGCTATACTAAGGACCAAAGAGCAATAGGTCATTATATGTGTGCAGTGATGAATGTAGGACGCTAAGTGGAGGCATAAATTATATAAAATGTAAAATAATTAAAAAATAAAAATTTACATACCTTACAAGTTAACTCCTACATCCTCCTTATAATTTTTCTCAAGTTGAAGGGGCACTTGCCCACCTTCAATCATACGTACATCCGCCACTGTATGCGTGTTGTAGGACCCCTTTATGAGTTTGGATTGTTTTTCTCACTAATTGTGATTAATCTCATTTATTTCCAAATCATCCCAATTCATCAGTATTACTGGAATATTGCAGCTGCTAAAATGAATCAACAGCAGATTCACAATGTTCCTTTCGATCAAAACAAACAAAAAGGTATCTCTCTCTACCATTATATATAGTATATATGATCAGGCTGGAATACGAATAAATTTGGAGATGTTTAGTTATTACTCACTCGCAAAAAAAAAAAAAAAAAAACTACTTGGGGGTGGGGAGTGTCTACATATTGATCAATGTAACAACCCCGCAGTATATTTATTATAAAAAAAATAAAAAAGAAAAAGAAAGACAGAAAGAGTCAAAGAGATAAGAAACGAGACTAGAAGAATCAGCTGAAGAGCAAGTATCTCTTACCCATATCATGGGCGAAATTGAAAATATTAGACGGAAAACAAGCAATATCAAAAAGAAAAAAAAAAGCAAAAATAAACAACTTATCCTAATTTGGGTGGTCAAGCATTTACTCTTTCTGTATGCATATACTAAGCATTTTATATGCAATTTTTTAAATTTATGCTATATTTATAATCTTGAAAAAAATTATATAAATTTTTAATCATTTAATTCAAGTTATTTTTTAAAAAATATATATATTTATAAAATTAAATGGCTGATAACAAATGTTTACACATCTGCGCATAATAAATTTAGTGTGTATACATGTATAATTTATCTTAAATATAAAAGTTTTGATTCATTAAAATATTGGCTGCGGCGGGACGAATACTGATCCACTGATTCCATTATTTCTCGTATTCCCTTTCACTATCTCCCATTTTGGCACCTGGACTAATACAGTTGATGTTTCAAAACACCCAAGAATTGGCTGAACTCTTCACACGTTTGTGCTTGTACAACGGCAAAGCTAGTGAATCTGCAAGCAGGGCTTTTAGCGGATGCTGCGTATGCCTATGTAAGGGAGTGGTTAATTATATATTCAGATCCTACTCCACACCATACTAATTGCATTATAATTTGCAGGGGGCGATCATGAGGAGAAGAAAAATGGTGGTGTACGAAAGGAATCAGCATTGTTCGTTGCAGCCAAGAATGGAGTGCTGGAAATAGTGAAGAAAATTCTGGCTGATAAACCAGGCGCCATCCACGAAACCAATTCCCAAGGCCAAAATGTATTGCATGTGGCTGTTGAGCACAGGCAACCCCATATGTTTGGACTCCTCAGGCACCAGAGGCTTTGGGACAACCTCGTTCGAGGCGTAGACAATGAAGGCAACACTGTCCTTCACGTCGCCGCCAAGCTCTCCCAGTACAAGCCCTGGCACATCCCTGGTTCTGCCTTGCAGATGCAGTGGGAAATCAAATGGTTTCTGGTATGTGTATACATACATCGTCTCTCATTCTTCTCTCCCTTTTAGGTTCCTCAATCAAATCAACTTTTGTATGTGCAGTATATCAAGGATGTAACGCCGCGCCATGTGTTGTTCCTCCCCAACAACCACGAGGAGACGCCGGTGGAGATTTTCAGAAAAGATCACGAGGGTCTGGTGAAAGACGGCGCGGAATGGCTCAACCACACGTCGGAGTCGTGCTCTGTCGTGGCGGCGCTTATTGCCGGTGTGGCCTTTGCCACGTCCACCACCATCCCCGGAGGCACTCAGGAGGAGACCGGCAAGCCTTACTTGGAGCGCCACCCGGCTTTCAACATGTTTGCACTCACCTCCCTCTTGGCTCTCTGCTGCTCCATCACCTCTCTCATCATGTTCCTCTCCATCCTCACTTCCCGCCAGCAGCCTCGAGATTTCCGCAAAGACTTGCCTCTCAAACTTCTCATGGGCCTGAGTTCCCTCTTCGTGTCCATCACTTCCATATTGGTTTCTTTCTCCGCCGCTTTCTTCTTCGTGCTCAAGGACAACCTCAAGCAGGTCGTTTTCCCGCTCTACGCCGCCACTATCTTGCCTATTACTTTCTACGCCGTCGCTCAATTCCCCCTCTACGCCGATCTTGTCAGGGCTATTTTCAGCAAGGTTCCGCAGGCCAGTAATAGAGAATCTGAAAAGCTTATCCTCTGAAGCTGTTCATTACTTGTTCATCTTCTCCGTGTTATATATCCAATAGCACTCTGTTTCGTTATCAACAGCTCTTGTCTTTTGAAATAATGATCTCATTGTTGTCTTGTTCCCAAATTTTGCTACCGTGTAAATGTCTCGTAAATAAGGTCTAATGAATAACTGCAAAGCTCAGTTTTTGAAGAATTATCCAAATGGCTACCTTTTTTGTATATGAATATTCTCTCGTATGTCAACATTAATTTCGTGGACTTGAATTCTGTCCATCAAACCAATATTTAACGTGTAATTGTAACTTCTTGACTGGGGATGCAACAAGCTTCTCCGGAAAAATTAGTTGTAGATCAATCAATTTCATAGCCTTCCACCGAAAGTGAAATTGAGTCAGGTTTATCAGAAAATAATTATGAATTTGAATGAAAATTAACAGGAACCTCTCATCCATATAAGATGGATTCGGTTTATATTTTTACTTTTATGCACTATGGAAGCTCTTTGAAAACAGAGCGTATCGGAGCAGAATATCTTTGGAGTAACGCATAGCCGATAATTTACTAATGCGCGCAGTTTCCTTTTTTTTTTAAAAAAAAAAAAGACGAGGAGGAAAAAGAGGAAGAGGAAGAAGAAGAAATAACTCATTTATCAGGGTGGAAAATAAGAGGAAAGACAAGACAATCTCTTCCAATCATGGTATAGAAATTTGAATCAGCATGCCTGACTAAACCGGTAAATTAGTATGTTGACTCTAACAAAATGTTTTATTTATAACTGATTTAGTTATAATTTAATTATAATTTTAACTGATAATCTTTGAATTAATATTTTGATTGGTTTAATAATCAGTACACTTTTAATACTTTCTGCGAACTATTAAACCACTAAATCGGCAAGTTGAACGGCAAAGGACGTGGATGTTGGTAATAGCACGACAGGCCCACTTTAAAGCTGGGAGCGAAAAGAAAGAAATTAATAAAAGCAGGGAACATTCATACAAGGGCGTGAGTCTCTGCTTTGTTTTGTTCTTTTTTGGTGTAATCGACTTTTTTTTTTTTCCTGATTATTTTCCAGCCTAACCTCCAGTATTAGGATTTCATTTGGTTCGGTCAAACCCAAATCCATAACCATAAATGCATTCATTGAAGATTTTACCTAAAAGTGATGTCACATGCTATGTAACCCCACAACAGATCCCTTGTGATTAAAATATATAGATACGCTCAAAAATATCTACTAAGGCCGATGGCCAATGCCAATTAATCTAGCTTTGGACAGACCAAACTCCACTTTGTTTAATTTGCGAATATTTGACCCGCTTGAAGTGAAGGATAGACACCTGGCCAGGCGTGAATAGAGCATCGCTATCAACTTTTCAATGGGAAAACGAAATGGATTTTATCGTTCTTTAAAAAATGAATAAATAAATGAAAGACAACCACCAATAATTTGTGTACAGAATTAAAGACAAAGATATGTCTGATGGCATTCATGGTAATCTAGTACCTTCCGGAACGTTGTAGAAGTTTCAACCCCAGCAACTTCGTTTTAAATTATAAAATATTTTTAAATAAAATTTTATATATCAATAAATTTTATTAAATATACTTAATAATATTATTTTTTTAAAATAAAAATATAAACTTTAAAAATATCTATCATTTAATATATTAAAAAAAATAAAAAAATTAATTATAAAGAAATAAAGGATAAAATTTAAATTATTGTATCTAATAAAATCTTAAATTATTCAAAGTATCTTATATTTTGAGATAAAAAATTCTTTTAAAAGTATCTTATAATTTAAAACAAAAAAAGTTTTTAAATAATTCATTCACCAAATTCAAAATGTAAGAATTAGATTACCAATCTACATTTATTAAGTCAGTTAGTTAATTAAATTACATATTTTGTAAAAAAAAGTACTAATTTTCCTAAAATACTCTTTTAATCATTTGTATTTAAAACTATCCCATCCCATTGATAAAAAAAAATTATTGTAATATATAGAATTAAAAGGATATAATTTCGAGGAAATTATAAATTTAAAAGACAGTAGATTAAGGTCTTATAGATCAAATATTATCTAGGACTAATGCAAATTTCTTAATCAATTAACTGTTACATTCAGTGCAGGAGCAAGTTTGTTCTGTTACGTGTCATCGAGATTACCTCACAGTTACACTAAATTGAATAATCTCTGGACTTGAAAAATGGTATCACAATGACATTAAACTTCAAAGTCGCTTAGAGCAATATTATATTGCGATCTCCGGGGACGCGCGCCGATGCTCTGGGAATGAGAGTCTATGAGTCAGTCGCAGACTCGCAGTGGACATGGAGACGTGTCACCAGAGAGACTCGACAACTGCATCCTTCTCACATAGAACAAATCTTATACCAAAGCTAAAACAGTCTCCAGCAAGAGCTTGCCAATTATTTTTTCGTGGAAAACTCTGACAGGATGAGATAACCTCAAATGTGTGAACGTACGGAGCAATGTATTTGTTCCACTTTGCTTTGCACGTACGACAGGCCTTTCCCCCACCTGCCAACACCAGAAGAGAGAGAATTTTGGTCTTTCGTGCACCTCAATTATACCGTAATGTGTGGGCGTGAAACCCCACAAACAGTCTTCCCACTATGATCGCTATTCCCACTCGCTTCTCCCTGTAATTTCCAGAACCTTCCGAGCTAAAGGACCACTATCTCTCTCAATCTCTTCATTCGGCCACTTGATAAGTGCCATTTGAGGAAAGGATTTGTTTAAAATGACTCCAGAACTTTCTAATAATTTATTCCCTGCTTCTCCACTTACGTCACACCATTCTCTTCTATTTAATCGCCTCAACGCTGCGCTTTTAGCTTCTTTTTACATGGGGATGCGAATAACTAACTTCTCTTAACGGCCTAGACGAGTTTCTGCGGGGGAAATCTTAATCCGCCGCGTTCTCATCATCCATATTGCAAAATTCACTGCTTCAGATCATCTCGAACTCCTCTGACGGACAGGGTCTCGTTTGAATTTTTTCTGGATAAATACCTCGATTTCTTTTTATTTCCCTGTTTGTAAATTCCAGTTTACTGACGAGTCCACATAAGTCTCTTCAAGCCCTTTCATCCTCTCGCTTGAGTGATTAAACTCTGTTTATCGCTTTTCTGCGATCCTTTCAATAAAGAAATCTATCCGCATTTATATACTCTGTATCCGGGTATAGAACAGAATCAACCGAACTCATCAGAGTCATTGAACCTATCAAGTCTTTCAAAGTTGCAGAGGAATTCGAGGATGAATTATCTGTACAGAATTAAAGAAGAGTACTTGGAACCATCTTCATCCGACGTAGGAGGTGAGCCAGCAATGGTTCTTCCTCCACAGCCAGTGCAGGGACTTCATGAAACAGGACCACCTCCATTCCTCAACAAGACGTTTGATATGGTGGATGACCCTTCTACCGATCACATAGTCTCGTGGAGCAGAGGTGGAACAAGTTTTGTTGTTTGGGATCCATGCTCTTTCTCTACCAATCTTCTTCCTAGATGCTTCAAGCACAACAATTTCTCAAGCTTTGTCCGCCAATTGAACACTTACGTATGTATTATTCTCTTCATTGCCTCTTCTTCTATTTGTACTTGCGTGATAGTGAACGAGGGTTAATATCATTTTAATGTGACAGGGTTTTAGAAAAATTGATCCCGATATATGGGAGTTTGCAAACGAAGGATTTATGAGAGGACACAAGCATCTGCTGAGGAACATACGAAGAAGGAGAGCGCCTTCTCAGGTTACTCCATCCTCCCAAGCACCAGGTCACTGTGCTGAAGTCGGCAGGTTTGAAGTAGATGAAGAAATTCTACGTTTAAGGCGTGACCGGCAAGTGTTGATGATAGAACTCGTGAAGCTTAGACAGCAGCAACAGAACACCAGAGCCTACCTTCAGGCGATGGAGCAGAGGTTAGAAGGCACAGAAATGAAGCAGCAACAAATGATGGCTTTCTTAGCAAGAGCATTGAAAAATCCAGCATTTATACACCAACTACTCCAACAGAGGAAGAGAAAGGAACTGGAGGAAGCCATGACTAAGAAAAGAAGAAGGTCAATTGAGCAAATACCAAGTGATGTTGCTGAATCAAGCAGTGAAAGTGAGGGAAGGAATCATGTTAAAGTTGAGCCCACAGAAGTTGGGAATTATGGGTTTGAAGTGTCTGAGCTTGAAGTGCTAGCTATGGAAATGCAAGGTCTTGGTAGGCGTAAAAGAGAACAGGAAACATTTGAATCACCAGAGAGGCTGGACAACGAACTTGATGAAGGATTCTGGGAAGAGTTTTTTAGTGAAAATGTTGAGGGTGAACTAGATATTCCAAGCGATGCAGGTGAAGGTGAAGATATCAATGTCTTGGCCAAGCGCTTGGGTTACATGGGTTCAAGTCCTCAGTGAACCTCACGATTTCTGACACTGAAATTGTGGAGCAGTATATGTGGAAATCGTTCGGTTTTGGTGTTTCTAACCCAATTCATGTCCTTTTTGTAGCATTTTGTTGAATCCCCAGTTTCTCATTCTTTTCTCAATGTTGATTAGGTGGCTTGAACCCGCTGCTTCGACAGGAACCTGTGGTGGCGTTAACTAGTAGTCATTTTTTAATCTCAGGTTTAGTTTTTTCAACCCCTTCGTATGCAATATTTCCCCGTTATTATCGTGTTAGCCTCCTGTGATTCTAATTTTTGACTTCATTGAATGTAGATTATCAGAAGCTGTGGAGTGGATGAGAAGTGGCTGAAGTAACACCAGGGACCATCAGTTACTGAATATTGCATTTGAAGCAGAGCCTGAATCGTGGTTTAATTTTGTGTGTTTCATTTTTCTTTTCTCCCCTTGCTTTTTTTTGCCATGTTCATTGTTGTCCTCAGTCATTTGTCTGGATTAAATGAATGCCACGGTGGACAAAATCCGTTGTGTTACATCTGTATCATGCAAGCAGCTCCATGTTCTCATGTCATGAACTATTATTTGCACTATTTATGGACTCTTGCAACGAAACGTGTCTCTCTCTAGAGCACAAGCCAACCATTGAAGAGCCCGTTTATGAAAAAAATGATTAATCCAAGTTGCTGATGTTTGTGTGGACATGTTCCATGATCCTGTTGTGAAATGTTCCACAGGACATGATAGTGAAAACATTTTACAAGTGGGCTCGAAGCATATCGTCAGATCAAGTGGTGGTAATACTAAAAGCTAAAACTGTGGTCCGCGAAGTTGTGTGATTGATATCTCAGTCGTAACGGCAGTGCCCTGCAGCCAAAAAGTCTATTAGGTAGCGAACCTGGGATTTTTGTAAAAGTCACGCTTGATATGATATTTACCCGAGTTTCTCTGGATTGCCTACTAAAATTGAATCTAGTAACTCCAGCATTGATTCCACAGAATGGGGCAACGTGTAGAATTATGGCAGGCCACACTTGACACTTCACCGTCAAAAACATTCAACTTCACTAAGAAATAATATATATATATATATATATATATATAATCATCAAGTGGTTGGAGTTCAGCGTTTAATTCTGAATTTGCAATGGAGCATGGGCTGGATTGCTGGTAAGGACTTTGAACTCAATAATCTACGTGGCAGGAAGTTCTTGTGATCCATGGTTGACCGCGTTCGTAACAGAATTGAAGGTGCATGACGCTCTGAATTAGGATGGTGCCAATGATAAACGAACAAAATGAACTACCTACTCGTACAGTCCAGTTCTTTGAATTGACACTGTCAAGATTGTCATGCTACGCAGACATGAATGAGCAAAGAAGGTAGGTGACAATTTGGACGTTGATTTCAAGTTGGAGAAATTCCATGGAGTTGAATTCAAATTTAAGCTGCCAAACTTACAGCCGACTCACCAGTCAAGACAATACTATCAATATTTATCATTATCAATATTCAATGCTAATATGCCCGGTATCCATAGGCTGCTGCAACATATAAAATTTAAAGTGAGTGATTTTATTTATAAGTCATGAATAAGATATTTGTTTTTTTAAAAAAATAACATGATTACAAGAGCCACATTTGCATGAAAAATAATTTAAAGTTCAATCTGTTTTCTTTTTTTGAGTTATATATATTAGGTTATTCAAATGTAAGTGAACAAAAAATGATATAAAAAATTTCATATTAAATAACGTTAAATTTAATAATTAATGTAATATAAAAAATAATTTATATATTTAAATTTTAAAATTTTAAATTAAAATACAGTTGTTGCCTGCAACTCAGTTTTGGTCAAAAGAGGGCTTTTAAGAAGGGACGGAGAAAGTGGGCTCGAACTACCTATAAAACCGACTAGTCTCTGCAAGAGGGTCTTTTCCAGGATCAGGAGACTGATTCCTTCAATACATCAGACAATTTGGGCCTTGTGAAATGGTTCTAAATGAGTGAATATTGTAATGACAAGTTGCGCCCACTCTATTTTATCCTCTCTCTCTCTCTCTCTTTTTTTGCCCTTTTTTAATCAAGGTCTTATCTGCTTTTTCATTCATTGGAGGTTTGCTAGACCCGTCGTCAGCTTCACTTTCAAGTTTCAATTCACCAACTACACCTTGCTCTGTAAATATTTCAAAAATACTATTGTTTATGATATATATATATATATATAAAATTGGATGTGGGAATAACGGTGGATTCTCAATGCAAATATGCTAGACTCTGAGAATTTCCTTGCCAATTCCCCTTTCCCTTCTTCGGCTCATCGTGTTCTCAATTTTGTTTCCTTCCTCTGACCATATTAATACCACTTTTGGTTCCTTGCAGAGTGTGCCGCATTCATTTACAATGATATTCGTAAAACCGTAAAAAAATAATTTAACATCCCGGTAAACCTTTAATTGAAAATAATAAATTATATTGCCAGAATTATAGTTATAAAATTTTTCTTTTTAAATGAAAAGAGAATTTTAATTAGTATAATGTAGTAAACAGAAAATTATCTTTTCTTCATTTGACAGTTCACTTTAATATCTAAATTATAAAAAAAATAACAAGAATCTTAGTATATTTATTTCCCATATATACTACGTATAATTTTTTGATAAACACATGCCGCTAGAGATGGTTATTGAACCATCTTTTGTTGTTACTAATATGAATTGAAACTGACACATATAGACACGCACATTACCCACGCGTGTAAATGATAGTATGCCTGAATTGTTAATAATAACATAGGTGTTTAAGTAGCAATATACTACTTCTATTCCTATATATAAACTGTTTTTAATTAAATCCTGCATAAATTTATTATTTAATTGACCTTACATAAAAATACAATGATTTTTTAATCTTATCCCTAATAATATTATAATGAATATTATGATGGTGGTAAGGAAAACTTACAGTTAATGATATATTCAATTTTTTAAGATAAAAATAAAATTATTTAATTACTTAAAAGTATTATTATCATTTTTTATATTTAGAAATAAAATAAATTGTTAAAAAATATTTTATATAAAAGGACGGAGGAGTACTCTATGCAGACAGCTCATTCGTGTAAATATAATACACGTGGAAACAATATATAATAAGTTGAAATTATGGCTGCATTAATTAAACTCTTAATTGGTAAATATTTGGTAGGCTCTTGAGAGAGCTATATATAAATTTTGCTGCAGTGTTGACGGGAGAATCTGGTAATAGAAGAACCCGTGAATTATGTATGGCCCGCATGTGGATAGCGTATTCCTTTCCACTCATTAATATGCCTTCCTTCTCTCTCTCTCTCTCCGCCCCTTTCCCTTTCCCTTTCTCTCTCTTCTGCATGCGGATTCATTTCAGATAGCAGTGCTGTATATGGGAATTAGAAAGCCCAAAGAGGAGCACTGGAACATTATTACGAGCTTGTTATCATAACCCTCATATGTGTGCCTTTAATCGCTTAATATGGAAACACTGTGTGCGTGCGCGCGCCTGTCAATCAAACTGGGCAATAAGATTCACTCCTCGTTCAGTCATATTCGTATCTGACTAAGCTAGCGATTTTAGCTTCCCATAAATGTCAAATTAGTCATTTGCATTTGGAAGCGTTCTGTCACGGGCTGAGAGTCTGGCGTAGCACACGACGCCCGTGCGGCGTCCTGGAGGACCCCATAATCCTCAGGACAAGCCTTACCACGTACGGATCACACTGGTTTCGCCCTGCCATGGGCTCATCAGGGAGGCGGCACTAGCTCCCGACCAGTTGTGCACTCAGTCCGAAGACTGAGGCAGAACACCCCCAATGCTAATGTCGCCCCCTTTACCCATATTGTGCGAGGCTAACCAGCGGACCGTTCATTATCTTGGTCTTTACACGGTCACGGAGATATCATCCGTGACATTCTCCCACACCCAATCTAGCACGCCCTCGTGCTAGGGGAGAACGACTCCGCCCAAGGATCGTACATACAGTACTGCCACAAACACATCAGCTTACTTGCTGAGTGGCCACCCGAGTCCTGCACTCTTCGGATCCACTCGCACCCGCGAGCCAACAGGAGTGGAGTCGACAACGGCCAACCTTCCTGCCCGAGTCCCCACTTTTGGACCCACCTGCTCGGAAGCCTTTTTGGAGCGGTGCCGAGGTCAACCAATCCCAACGTGGGACCCCACGCGAGCACGACAGTAAAGTACGTCTTGCTCTGATATCAACTGTCACTGGCTGAGAGTTTGGCGCAGCACACGGCGCCCGTGCGGCGTCCTGGAGGACCCCATAATCCTCAGGACAAGCCTTACCACGTACGGATCACATTGGTTTTGCCCTACCATGGGCTCATCAGGGAGGCGGCACTAGCCCCCGACCAGTTGTGCACTCAGTCCGAAAACTGAGGCAGAACACCCCCAATGCTAATGCCGCCCCCTTTACCCATATTGTGCGAGGCTAACCAGCAGACCGTTCATTATCTTGGTCTTTACACGGTCACGGAGATATCATCCGTGACAGTTCACTAATGCATATACCATTGTATTTTTTGTAAATATCCTGTTCCACCTTAAAAGAAAGAAAACATGAGATAAAGTGCAGAATTTTCTCCGCAAAATTATTAGAGTTAGGCCACCGTATCTCGAAAGGACATCTCTCGAGTTAATTAGTCAACAGACCATCCCGGCCATCAAAATCTTCAGAGGCGTACTAATTAAGAGTTCCCCATAAAACTAACTTTCCACGCGATACTTAATCAATTTCCTGCAAGATTTTTGGAAACAATGTAAACCCCAAGAAACCAACTTCGAAAAGTTGATATTACAGGTCAAATTGTGATCTCCATTCTTGAGTTCCATCATTCTCCCAGCACTACTTATAAGTCTTTTGTATATGCAGATCACAGCGTACTTGTATATGCAGGTTACGTTCTATACATACATACATACATACATTAGCTTGAACTAGTTCTTAAACCCATTTGCTACCTGCAAATTAACTCCTCAGAGAAATTGGACTTTGTGATATTAATAAGATCTCAGACACAGGATTCCAAAAGATATACACCAGCAAATCTGAAATATTTGCCTATGTGCATTCGAAATTCGCAGAGGTCTAAATTATATGATGGGTCCTATTTTACATGCCAAGGGTATTTGGAATTGCTTGCATGCTTCTGCTAATTCGTGCGTAGCTTTCTCACGCATGGACCCTAGCAAAAGTAAGTTTATTACAAAGACAATTTTGACCTCCAAGCCCAACGAAGGTACAAGCAAATCTTTGCTAAATTTTTAGTGCACGTATGTGGATAGAATGGGCAATGCTTGCTATCCTTTCATTGCTTTAGAGTTGGATTTGGAATAAAGAGAGATAGATAAAGAGGAATTAAAAAGCAGGAAAACCATGCAAATTCTCTCCTGTGGGGTTTGACTGAGCACTTTCACCGTGCACAGTAGGATATGAGAGAATGATGATGCCAAAAGATAGAGGGACAGAAAGAGAGAGGAAGAAAATCCTCAAGAGTATAGTGGAGACAATTGTATGTTTCTGAATTCCACGAAACACATGATAACTGCATGGAAAATATGTATACCCAATTGGCTAGAGAATTATTCTGTATATCAGTGTGTATTTGTAATATATACATAGAAAAAAGATTTTAGAATACATATCACATTTTCATTGATTAATAAATTATAACTAAGAATAATCAATAATTATAGTGTTTGGGTGCAAAGTAACAAGCATTCACTGATTTACGCAAGTGAAATTACAAAAGAGCCGAATGGCTTTACAATCTAGGCAAAACTATAAGGTACGTAATGACTAGGTTATATATATAAGCTTAAAGTCAATCAATGAATCAATCATGTTGGTTGTGGGGTTATCTCTTGATATTTGCCTTTATTCTCACTAGCCTTTCTAGCCTTCTTCATCTTTTAAATTTGTTTTCCAAAATATATATATATATATATATATAAAATAAAACTTGTCATTCTCCAATCCCTCTTATTTTTTCTCAAAAAAAAAAAACCATGTCATTCTTCTTATTGGTCCACAAATATTCATTCCATTCATATCAAATCATATTGGGTTTGGGTTGTTTTGTTACAGGAACTAAAAAACAGAAAAAGCGCCAACATATCAGATCCAGCTCGCCATATATAAAAGAACACTTAAACAAAGAAAGAAATCAGGGAACGAAAGGGAATTTTACGAATCTTGTGGATCTTTTTTTTTTTTTTTTTGGTAAAGGATAGTTCTTAGTCTTTTCCCTGGCATTCTAATCCTTCTATATCTCATCACTCTATCTCCAGACTTTCTCATTCTTTTTTTTCTTGTCTCCTTGCCTTTTTTCTACGACCCAAGGTTATTTTATTTTATTATTTTCTACGTACGTGTTTAAAATTTGCTACCTCTTCCTCCATAGTCTGCTATTGTCATCATCACCTTCTTATCTCTCCTGGTGGCTAGTATTATTTTAGAATAACCGGCAGGTAGCTGTATATTGATCAGTTTATAAATGTATAATTCTCTCCTTTTCCTTTTTTTTTTTTTGCCACATCTGTCGACACCAAAACAAATTAAAAAGTAGGGTGAGCTATTGGGTAGTGGGATTGTGCTGAAGAAAAAAAAATCTTCTCAAAACCTGGGTTTGCCATGTTTGATTGCATCCTTACAAATATAGACACATGCATACAGAGAGACTGGAAAGAGATATATCTGAATAGTCGTGCAGAGTTGCTCAGACAAGCAATCCATGGCCTAGATAGCGACTTGGAGAATAATCCATCGTCATCGTCATCATCTCTTCACGAGACTAATTCTGCTTTTTTCCCACCAACTGAATCATCCCTTTCTCTCTCCCTTCCGCATCTCTTCACAACAAAACTCTTCAGCTTAATTAGTTCTGTCGTCAATTAAGCAAGGTTTTGCACTTTTCCGGGCCCGCCTTCTTCCTAACTAGTGCCTTCCCAAAGTTGCAAGAACCCGAGTAGTAGGATATAGGATTTCAAAGTTCAAACAAACAAAGACATATTAGAATATCGTATCTCACTTTTTCTTCTTCTTGTTTTTCCCTGTTGGAGTTTTCTGCAAAGGCAAAATGTTTCCTGCGGCGATGTCCAATTCTACTACTTGTTTGTCCGTAGAATCCTCTGTCTCTTCTGCTACTAGACTTCATGACCTCTCTGGAGTAAATCCCGTACTCTCCACAATTCCTCCTCAGCAGCCTGCAAAGATCAAGAAGAAGAGAAGCCTCCCCGGAAACCCAGGTTATTTAATTAATTAAGCCCCTTCGATCGATTTCTTTAAATCACTATTTGTTCTCTTTATCAGCACATATCATGTGTAGGTTTTCTGTCTTTTGTTTTTGTAAGTTTAGCTTCAACAAGAATTCTAGTCCAGACTCCAGTATTCTCCTAATTTGACAAAGTTTACTCAGTGGTTAGGTTTTCTAATTATTTTTCTTGGTGTTTGATCATGGTGTTTCATTTCAGACCCCGATGCAGAAGTGATAGCCTTATCCCCGAAGACTCTTCTGGCCACCAATAGGTTTGTGTGTGAAATCTGCAACAAGGGTTTCCAGAGAGACCAGAATCTTCAACTTCACAGGAGAGGCCATAACCTGCCGTGGAAACTGAAGCAAAGGAACAGCAAAGAGGTGAAAAAGAGAGCCTACGTTTGCCCAGAGCCTTCATGCGTTCATCACAACCCCTCGAGGGCTCTGGGGGATCTTACTGGAATTAAGAAACACTACTGCAGAAAACATGGAGAGAAGAAGTGGAAATGCGAGAAATGCTCAAAGATCTACGCGGTTCAGTCAGATTGGAAAGCGCACTCTAAAACCTGTGGAACTAAAGAATATAGATGTGACTGTGGAACTCTCTTCTCCAGGTATCACTTCATTCTTTTCACGACTACTATTTTGCTGAATTCCGACATAAAAATATATATAAACATTCTCGCGGTGATAATTTCCGAGATACTTGGTTTTTAAATTAATATATACGCCTGCTTTTGACTTCACTGAAAGTCAGGTGCAATTTCGTGAAGAGAGAAGCCTAATAACTAGGAAAACAGTCTTTGTCTTGATTTTGTTTTTCAGTGTGGATTATTAATTGCACTGGAATCGTAAGATATGCGTCTCCGTAGACACACATTCTGGGGATAAAGTGCAATGGGCTGATTGCATGCAAGTGGACACCGATAATACGAGTGTCTGTTACTGGTTATTTCAAGGGATACCGAAATTTTAACAGTTTCTGATTCGTAAAACTGCCAAATGAATATGTGCGTGGCGACTTCAAAAAAGCACATCCACGTACCTTTTGTTTTATATACTGTATTGTCTGTGACTCGTGAGATAACAATTTTGTGTAATTTTTTATTATTCATTAGTCTTTATTGGATGCATGCACATCCATATATGACCATATATATATAAATATAATCCATGACATGTGAGTAGTTTCGCATGCAAGATATGCATATCCAATTATATAATTGACAAGTAATAGGGTTTTAGCTAGGTTACACTAGAATTTCCAGACTGTCAGACGGTGCTCAATTATCTTCCTGGCTTAAATATTCTCTCTCCTGATGTACTTACAAATATCTGTGTCTGGAGTGGCTGCATTCTCGAAAAATATGATGGCGAGCTATTTTTGTTTTCTGAAAAGGGGAATAAGTATGATACTTGAGAAATTTGTGATGACCTCTCTCTCCCTTCTTTTTTGCTTCTTCGCTCGTTCTGTGCGTTTGTTGGTCCGAGCCTTAATCATTGTAAAATCTGCGAAATCTGCAAAAATATCTGATATATATGCCCAGTTAATTTCTTTTGGCTTCAGATATGAGTCATATGTATGGGGTATTGATTGATTTCAATTGTTTATCTTTTCGTTTCATACATGCGCTCTAGTTTCAAAAAAACTTTGTCATCATAACAGTTACATATTACCAATAACCTTAGAACATTTTGAGCCAATACCATCGTATGGCAACTCTTTTTGCATGCATAAGCTTATCCTTGTCTTGTCATTCATCACTCTCTCTTTCTCTCTCTTCCCTACTTTTAACTTGACTCTCTGCAACAAATCGATTATCTCTTGTGTGGCAGCCGAACTCTCTGCCCCGTGCATGATTTCCCTCACCTTTTTTGCAAAACGCGGGACACTTTCTACGAAGACACTACGTCTGCTAAAGCAAGTTCTCAAATATATGCATGCATTATTTCACCCGCATTTGCAAAGATCAATGAAAAATGAGATAGTCGCGTCCCATACCATCATTTGAAAAGTTGAAAAGCTATAACTATATGTGCATACCATGTTTATTTTTCATGAGAGTCTCTTAATCTCTTGAAAATCAGTGTGCCCGAAGAAGATGGACGTCATCATTAATTATTTATTTATTAACTTCTTCCATATTTTCTTGTTGCATTCAGGAAGGACAGCTTCATAACTCATAGAGCATTCTGTGATGCATTGGCAGAAGAAAGTGCAAGACTCTCAGCAAATCAACTAGCCTCGACCACCACGAACCCACTGTTCCAATCTCTCTTCCTCTATCCCAACCAACACAGCTTCCTCAATAATCAATGGAACCCATCTCAAGAAAACCCTAACCCTAGCAACGCTATCCAAATCAAGCCCGAAGCTCAACATTTCCAGATGCCTCCTTCGTTTCTTCAGGAACCTCCTCATTCTCATCACAAGAGCTCCATGATAAACACACCTTTTCGAAACCTCCACATGGCGACGCAACCTTCCTCAAACTCTGCCACGTCAGCCCACCTTTCTGCCACCGCTCTCCTCCAAAAGGCTGCCACCGTCGGTGCCACCCAAATCACGCCCCAACCATCCCAGTCTCAGCCTCATCACCTGACTCATCAGCTCAGCGTGAGCGAGTTTGGATCAGTGAATCAGCTCGGGTCGGTGGTGCCTGACTACATGAGAGGGTTCGCGACTCGGAATCTTAAGAATGAGCATCTAACGAGGGATTTCCTGGGTCTCACCGACGACGCCCACAACGGAGGAGACGGAGAGAACGGCGGAGCGGTCAACCTGAAGGATATCATGACGTTCACGGGGGATGTGTACGAGCACCACCATCACCACTCGCTCTTCAAGTACCGACAAGGTTTCGGATTCGTTGGGACTTCCAATGCCCCCGAGACGTGGACCAATTATTAAGCCCAACAAGAGAAATACTTCCAAATGGCAAGGGTAAAATGGGCGAGAAGATTTCTCCATTATAATTTATGTATGCTAGGATGGGAGTCAGACGTTTGATATCAAGTTGTGCAGTGAAAAGATGGTGTGTGGAGAAGTTTTTCAAAAAATAAAATAATTAACTATATATAAATTAATCGAATTCCAAAGAAAGAAAGAAAGAAAGAAAATTCCTCGCTCGCCATCTTTTGACTGGGGAACCTGTAGCAAACGTCTAAAAGTATAATTAGGCTTTGTTCATGAACGTGCAGGTCAGTTAGGTTTGGTTTTCCTTTTGGCTTTTCCCTTTCTTTTCTAGAACTACGACACCGTTATATTCAGATGTTTGTTACCATTCATCGATTTCTCAAAGATAGAACTAGTTCTATAATTTTGTTTCGTCACCCAAACTGTAATTTTATTTCGTTGCCAGAACTATATACACACACAGAGATATAGAGAGGAACTAGAGGAGGAGACTGTGTGCATGTGTGTGTGGTGGAATTGCAAACAGAGAGATATAGAGTCAAGAGGTGGGGAGGATGGTGGCTTTACCTTGCCAGTAAGGCAACAGAGAAAATGTCACATGCAAAATTATAATCACTTATCCTTTATTGCTATCGCCATTCATGTCTTGTCTCTATCCCCAACAGCTTTTCCCTTCTGCTAACAAATTAATATTTTTTTTAATTTATCTCGTATTTTTTACCTTCATTTAACAGTTCCTGTAAACAAGTAAAATGTCAAGGGATGCCTAATGCATGTAAATCATTCATCGTTTATATACGCATGTACCAAATTAAGGTTTGTTAGAGATTACTGGGATGTGATCATTCATGTGTGCTTATGAATTTCAAAATAGAATTTGTTTTTTATTAATTGATTTTAGATATAGAGGCAATTAATTATTTACGTTCCATTTCCTTATAATCTTTACCGACTAAATTTGTATTTACCGTACGTAGTATACCGATCGAAAAAATTGTATTTACTGTAAAACTTCACTTTTTCCGCCTGCTTAGGTAAATATAACTATATATACACGATACATATACACGTTACGCAGCTCAGATGGGTGGAAACAGAATGTACCAAAATCCCTCCTATTAAGTTAATTATGAACCATGAAGTATTTTGTGGTGAGTGATCATTGATCAGTCTCCTTGTGATTGTTCTCTTTGGGCGTACAATGTATATAAAAGACAGAATGAAATTGATTAAGGAAAAAACTCATATACTTATAAATCTTATATTTGAGGTGCTCGTTTCTAACTAAATCAAAATGTGTGCATCATTTATAAATTATTTATTCTACAATAAATTTATGTAATTAATATTATTCACACAATAAAATTCACTTATTTTAATTTAATTGAATAAAAATATATTAAGTATATAAGACTAATTAGTACCTAAGCCTTACCCATTGATTAATATGTGTGTGCAAGTCTTTCGTATTTATGTTTATATCGTTCAGCCCGAACGACTGAATTCATGTCATGATGTCGAGTGATTAGTATTCTAATTTCTCTATGTATGTTATCCCCAAAAAAAAAAAAACAAACAAAAGAATTTAAGTACCCGATAAGAGCTATAGATTAATCACTGGGAAATTTAAATCATATATACGCATTCTTTGTCACGAACTTCATCGTTCAACCCTACAATAAAATAAATAAACAATTATCAATTAATAGTTCACGTACGTGACATTACCGATCTTCAATTTTTAAACCCAATACAAATCTAATGTTAATTAATATGTCTAACCTTTTTTTATTATTTTCTATGCTCGGAACAATTTAAACTAAGACCATCGTACATTATGCCCTGTAGTATTTTCAGTTCTTGATGAGGTTGTTGACGTTCCTCATGCCGTATTGATTAATTATCAACATGTTTTACTCGAACAAAAATAAATTATCAATATGTAGATTAGGTTTAACCCCGTAAGAGGACATTCGAGGGGCATTTGTTGTACACGTTTTTCTCACTGATTTTTAAGAGATATAGAAATTTGATTTCAAATCATTACCTAATTATTAGCGTAGCATAGAGAGAATTATAAATAAATAATTAATTAATTACAAGCACGGCGATATTTTATTAACGACGTCCCCATCACGGGCGGTGTCATGCATTTATGTCTTTTTCCATACTCGCGCTGTGTGGCATAAATAGAAAAACATTATTATTTACATCGATCCCTTCAAAGTGATCAAATTCATGATCGTGAAATCAATCATAGGTTTTGAATGGGGATATCGCATCTGGTTGAAGATAAAGTCTATGTGTGATAGAGAATGAAGCAAGTACTACCGAGAGAGATGATGAGTTGAAGTGATCACGTGTAGGTGGACGCGGATAGAGTTACACACACACACACACACGTGCCTTTCATTTTGCCAAACCATTATACTTTTTGATTTCACAAGCGTTCCATCGATCTCACCATTTTTTGAATATCAAAACAAGAATTAATTAAGCTTAGGTAGTTAGATAAATATCATGATCCTGATGTTAAAAAAAAAAACGTATCTAAATCCTTTGCTTTAAAAAACAATAATTCATGAGATCAAGCATCCTTGATGGACTAATAGAAATCAGGTTATCTTTCCACATCAAGGAGCTTGTGGTTTTGAAAATTATTATTGGTATAATTTTGGACAGCGAAAGACGTGGACTGCGAAGCAAGAAGTGACGCAATTTTGCATTTAGCTAGCTTAGCTGAATATCACAAGGATTCAAATCTGTAGCTTTTTTGTCTGCATCTAGGCAAGACTTGGCTCCACAAGGCTCAAGTTGGCCATTAATCATTCAAACCTCACCATTTTACCTAAACACTTTTTTCTAAATGTTTCAGATCGAAACAGCTCATCAGCTCTCCAAATACTAGCCCGTGAGTCTCCTGTGAGGCCACAAAGTGATGATACTGATGATCACCACATCCACCTGGGTCCCCTGAACTAAAGTTTAGTGATGAAAAAGGTTCGCATTATGACTAATGCAGCCAATGCAACGACCCGAAAAGGACAAGTCAAATTAAAGAAAGTGTTTCTTCATGGGGAGGTTATCAAGGTTTACATCCACAGACACGTATACATGCATGACTTGCTGTAAAGGAAATCTTCTGCTTAATCCCCAAAAAAAAAAAAAACTACATATGATTCAAAGAATTGGAATATGGTGGGCACAGGAATTACCTAAAGGGCAAAT
Organism: Prosopis cineraria; assembly: GCF_029017545.1. Lineage (NCBI taxonomy): Eukaryota > Viridiplantae > Streptophyta > Magnoliopsida > Fabales > Fabaceae > Prosopis > Prosopis cineraria. The sequence goes on from NW_026555332.1 coordinate 44,095,761, forward strand.
TCAAATTCCAAGAAATTCTTTTATAGTTTACACCTGGTCACGCTTTCTCTTTTGAGGGGGCAGGTCTAAAACAAAACTGGGATGGTTATCGAAGAAATGGTGAGGCTTTTGTAAAGAGGAGCAAGGAAGGGTATAAAACCTGCCATAAGCGTGAGTGAAAAGAGAAACTATAAGTTGATGGCGTGTATGTGCATTTGTGCGCAGTGTGATGGTGGTCCGACACCAATACGTATATGGTGGTGCTAAACCCAAAGGAAAAGGAAAAGGAAGAGAATTGAAAATAAAGAAGGTTGAAAAATATGTCAACGGCTGTTAAAAAGATGCTCAAAGTTTTAAAATTACTGTCCCTCATCAGCCTTCTTTCCTGTGGAGTGTGTGAACCCTTTATCAAATTCTGTGCAAAGTCGTTGGAACTTCAATTTTGATTTTCAAGTTTAGCAACGATCATAATCTTAAACACACAAACACACACACACAAAGAGTGCTATAGGTTGGCTGAAATAGTTCTGATTGTTGAGGACTTGATTATTGGATGCCCAAAACTGAATGCATTTTGAAAATGGCAACGAGAGAAAGAGAGAGAGAGAGAAACCCAACATGCTTAAGTGAACAATTTGTGTGGAAAAATGTCTATACGATGGCTTTAAAGTTCCACTTACATGCACAGCGTCCTAGCATATGGCAAATGGTATGGAAAAAGATGCTTGTGATTAAAACAATATATCCACTAGGGCAGAAAGAAAAAGGCCTGGGGATTAACAAAAGCAGGTTTTGGGTGTTATGGTGTGTATGTTGAAGCTTTTAGAAAGTAAATTTATAAGTTGCAGGGTTAGGGGGTACTATATATCCCAATTGCCTACTAAAAAAGACTGCCTCTTTTCATTTTCATATCTCTTCCCTCTGCATAAAAAGACAAACCAAAAGCCTCCCTTCCCTTCTATTCCTTCCTGCTTGCTCATGTCATCTTCCACTTAGGAATCTCCCCTCAACTCATTCCCTACTTTTCCTCTTTTTCTTTCTTCAATTCCTTATAATTACCAAAACTTTCTTTTCCCTGCTTTTCTTCCCTTTCTTTTCTTTTCTTTCTTTACTTCTTCTGCTAATCCTCGCGTAATGACTTATATGCCGCACAACACACTGGATCATTGCAACCAGATTACACTCCAACGTACAAAGAATCTTAGGCGGTGATATTCCCCGTTTCGTTACTTTTTTGTTTTTTTTTTTTTGGCCAATCCCTGCGGTGTTACTCAAAACATTATTTGGTTGTTCTCCGATAGGTTTAACTCCCCATTCACTGAGTGTGATCATATTTAATTGGGATATTGAGGTTCATTTAGGCTATATGATTCAGTATTTTTTTTTTCCAAGCCAAAGATTCAGTACAGTTTTACGCTCGCAATTTTTTCCTACCAATCTAGTAAGTCCACTAGAATAATGCTGACGCATGTAACCGTTAAACAACTTATCGTTCTGATTTCAATTTTTTTTTTAAATTAATCACTTCAATGAAAGTTACTTCATATTTGAGAATAAATTTACCGCAAACATACAAAAGTTACAAGGTGCGATAGAAATGCGTATACTTGAAATTTGTACAATATTTTCAAAGATTTTATTCAGTATCCCATGCTCTGACCGGGCCCTTCATAGCATCATTTTTCCTCGCAGACACGAGTCACTCTGAATAAGAGACGTTATAAACTTCATTTACATAGAAAGAATCCATCCTTCTTGTAGTTAGCGCGATAGTTTAGCTTAAAGGAGTATAGGTAGTCCGAACTTAACAATATGCATCTTAGGAAGCATAAATCATGGGGTTATTAAACAGCAGCTAGATATCATTTCAATGTATTAAGCTACTTACAAATCAAAACACACTGATCAGATGGCTTGTATGCCTCTGACACATGCTGCACCGTTCAAACCGCCCCCCCCCCCCCCCGGAGGGGGCGCCTTCTGTTTCGAGTATGCATCAATTCCCCCTATGAAGATTCCCAGTGGGCCAATTCGTCCCTGGAGATCACACCACCAGGTATCTCATCTGACCCCTGGTTTTGAACTTTCCGGATTCACTCCCACATGTTTCTCTAATACATTCTTGAATGCCTGTGACAAACAGAAAATATATACTTCAAAGGAGTGCCACAAATATTTTTTCAGGGAAATTAATATTAATGATGATTAGCCTAAATTAATCTGATGTGCATAATTTACCATTAAAGTTTTGCATCTATTTCCTCACAAAACAAAAGATCTCCCAATCGAACTGCATATTCTCTCATGTAACAAAGTGAAACTAAAGTTTCAATGCACATGCAGAACAACCAATGCCAGAGACCCATGCACTCAGATCATGATGATGGAGAAAATCAAAAAGAGAAAATGTCATCGTCAATGTATTTTAAAAAATCTTTACATCTCGGAGGGAGGATAAGGAAAAAGAAATATCACAGTAAAATATGTCAGGATCACTTGATACCAAGAAACCCAACTAAAAAAAATAAAAATAAAAATAAAAAAGTTGTTTGGTCAAAAATAATAATGAGTTTGAATCTAATTTGAAAATGACTTGTATGACAAATGTTATAGACGCAAAGGATAGACATCAGCTAATACAAATAGTCATGAATTAGAACACCAGATATCAAGATTCTGGCCACAAAATAACAGCACAGGTAGCCTGCACAATTTTGCCCGTTAACCTGCCCGCTTCTTTATACAATTGATTGGTTCAGCCACAAACAAACTGAACTGTGATTAGTTTCCCAGGGCACCCAAACTAGAAATATCCAAGCAAGTCTAGCACTAAATCGCATCAACCAAATAGCTTTCCATGTGGAGGACTCCAAAGGAAGCAACAAACATCATGTTCAAAATAAGAATTTTTCTTATGTAAATTATCATAACAAGTGGGAGTTAGTAGTTGATAGTTTAGTTGCATGCGGACAAATGGACTTCATTTAACATAATATTTTCAGCATCATTAGGTATTCACAGCAACAATAAAGGAAGTTTCATCTTTCATGTACAAACAAATTTAAGTTGCAATTAATCACTTCATCTTTTCCCCTGGTAAAACTATTTACATGAACCACGGGGACAATTACAATGGATCAGATCAATTTTCTATAATAACCACACTTCTAAAGCCTATTAGATGGCTTGTTCTTGCTATGAGAAACAAGGGATCATTTAAGTTCTAAGAATCTTGCAAATGTTGAAGCTCATACAAAAATCAAATTCATCATACAAAAATGACTAACGCAGCAAGTTGAATTTCACAGTAAAATTTCAAGCTGAAGCACAGGAAATACCTGCTGAGCAAATGACTCCTTCCCTTTCAGAATAGAATTCATTGCCATGGACTGGTCATCAAAAGCACTGTAAAAGGCCTCATAGAATCTATTCCTAAAATCAAAATCCACATCAACAGAGTGAGCTGAAAAGTTGATGCTATCTATGTAACAAGCAATCACATGGAACACATGAAAACATCAGCAAGTACCGATCTTCTGCAAGAGTTTGTTGATCCATCTCATCAAACTTACGAGTAAGAACTTCAGCTCCCACAGGTGAAAGTACATGCAGTACAAGAGCCTCTAATGTCCTTGGGAAGTTTTGCTGAAAATATCATGTAATCATAATGCAACATGCTTGAAATAGAGACGGAGACAATGCACCATGACTTCTTGGAACTATTTTAAAATTAACCATCATCTATAGATGGAAATCAAGGAGTTTCACGTGAGCTAAGTCATAACTTTTGCTGTTCAGAAGCTGGAGCAGCGTCAACATCAAATTACTAGGAAGACTAACAGAATGCACGATACACAGAGACAGAAGAAAGTGGCCATAATGCACCTAACTTTAGACAAATAAAAATATCAAACTTACCTCAAGAATTAGAGGAAAGAACAAGCCATAATTAGCAGCTCATGTTCTCATGGCAAAGAAAACCTCATGATATCATTCCCAAACATGAGTAAAATGCCAAAAATGAAGTCAAATTGCTAGGACGGCTTCATTTATATGATCAAGTAATAGTGCCCTTATATTGATTAAACCTTTGTCTAATCATGATGCAAGCACCAAAATCATAGTTCAGAAGAGTATAAAGAAGACTAGATGTTTTAAGATGGTAAGCTTTCAAGGAACTCACTGCCATAGCAAGAAACACATTTCTGAGAGTTAGTGGTTCAACATCCCAAAGAATTTTGGCCACTGGATCGTCTTTCAAATTAGCAGTCTCTAACTTCTGAAATTCATCACTTGCTCCAAGCTCAGAATCATTTGCTGAAGTTGACAGCAACCGCTGCTCCTGATCAGTAACACTAACATTGTTGTGAACCAAGGAAACAAGTTCATGAAGCACCTGGGTGGCGGTAGGTTCCAATTCAAGCAATATGTTCTCCCCTTCAAATCCTTTCCCTTTTAACATCAGAATATCATTATCATCATCATGATCTGATCATCAGAATATCAATGCCATTTAGAAACCCACTGGCAAAAAAGAACGGTGCAAATTTCTTTCTCTTTGAAGGTGACAGCCATAGAAAATTATGGCATTGATTAATTATATTTCAGCCATTTTATAATTAACTGACCTGTTTCTCCATTATTGGGCTGCTCGCATGCATGTACCCTAGTTTCACCCATACCAGACTTATCAAGTAGCTGATCCTGCACAAATTAAAAATATCCATCACAAACGCAAGCCCCTTATAGAACTTGTAATTGATGAAGAAAAGGGAGGGGGAAACAGATGGCTTAGCTCAACAATGAACTTTTTAAGTTGCAAAAGGACAAAGCTAGCAAGCCCCTCTTTCTCCACTCATAAGAAAGAGGGAGAAAAGGTATATGATAATGGATGTTAATAAGAATTTTAAGCGCATGAGTTATTACTTTACCAGCAACCAAGATACAACCTTAGCTGTGAAATTTTTCTTACAATTGTAATCCAATTCCAACAGCAAAGAATTATCAATTGAAGTAATTGACTACTTCAAATTTTTTTTACTACATTAAGTGATACTCCGCACACAACAAAAGAAGGGAAGGACGGTGCAGTTAAAGAAGCAACATACATGATGAATTGTTCAAAAGGGTTAACAGCAGACATGTTCGAAGGTGTACATGAATACACAAATGAAAAAGCAAGGACATAAAGGTTCAGTAATACAACCAACAAAAGGAAACACAAAGAACACAAGCTTCCCTAGCATTTGATGTAATGAATGGATTATGTGAGGCACATACCATTTCTTTGTCTATCAATCTTTGGTTGCATCCATTGAATTGTCGGGCCAATTGTATTTGAAATAAATATAACTTTCAAAAGTCAGTTTATCGCATAGGAATATCCAGTAATGCATTTTAACAAAGCACTACATCATTGGTACCTTCTCAATATTCTGCGCAAAAAATATGTATCCATGTGTTCCAACATGCAAGAGATTAACTTGGATCTCCACCAAATGTTAACAGCGATAGTCAAATCATCACTGTCTACCTGATGGAACCTACAGTAAAAGAACATTCATGACATAAACATTTAGAAGCTTATAACGCACAGACACAACAGTTTGCAGCTCTGTTTCTCACAATTCATTTGACTTCTTTACTAAATTCTGACATATTTATGTGATTTTTTACACTCAATTTGTGTCTTTGGATCAGGAAGTTGACTGCATGATCCGGAAGGAAATTTTGGAGCAAAAGACAGCAAGTCAAACAGCCTATTTATACTTTTTTCTGACATGGGTTGTGTGTTTGGCAAAGACTGTTTGGAGAGGTTGAAGAAGCTAGCATACAGGAGACTACACATTCTTCCCAAGAGACTTCACACAGGCCATTGGTTCAAAGAAACGGCATAAAAGTTGCAGGCAAAGAGTTACACGGACTGAGATTGTGAATGTATTTGAATGCATTTTGATGTCTTATAACCAGGGGTTTAGGGGCATCCTTGGGAAGAGATTTAGACCTCATGGGAGGCAATTAAAAGATATGTGAAAAGCTTATCTGAGGCAACCAGGGAAAATACTATAAAAGTGCTTACACCATTGTAACCCTGAGCTTGAAGCTCTCACTGTGAATCCTGTTTAATCTTTTGTTATCTCTATTCTTGATCATGAGATTAATTTTGAGGATTTCACTTCCAATTATCTGTAGCAAAACCCCTTTTTATTGGTCTTTGCATAGATTCACTTGCCTACTGTGATTATAATAGAATTCTAGTGAACGGATTTTTATGATGATAAGTATATTGTATTTTTCTCAAACTTTTGCAAATGTCCAACCATTATTTGCAATTCTGATATACTGTAATAAGTACTGGAAGGTGAATTACAATAATATATCGTCAACATAGAGATACCATTTAACACCAGAGTGGCCTGAACAAATGACGTTCTTATATGACCAAATATGGTCAAGCAATGGTGACAAATGCTGAACAGGGTGATTCTGTCCACAAAGTTGCCACCCAAAATAGCCATGGGGTGAGCAAAACAATACCAATCCTAATAATCATCATAGGCGAAACCATCCTGATAAATGTCAAGAAGAAAGAACCTGCTAAAATTACCATTTCAACCAACTTTGGAATTAGTGTTTGTTATGATTTTTATAATTCTGACATTAGTTACATTAGTTGGTTATATTGTCAAGGGAATATAGCCATTAGGTATTTTAGTTATAGCCATTGGATGCTATCAATTCTCTAAGTATTAGTTCCCTATAAAAACCTTACAATTCAATTGTAACTGGAGGCTATGACAGATCAATAATACTTATGCACTATTCAGTATCTCTTATCTTCTATTCTCTAATCTCTCTCCATCTCTTGTACCTCTATCTCTCTGTTCTTCCCTCTCAATCTTCTCCCTTCTCTATATGTCTCTATCTCCAAAAATTACAAACCTACATCAATGGTATCAGAGCTAGTCAATGCTTGGCCATTGATTCTTCTTCTCATACCAGATAGTATATGGTGCAAACCTGAACACAAAAAAACAATAAATGGATGATCACATAGCAAGACTACAAGAAATATTCGAAAAGGTAGACACTTTATCAGAGCTGGTCGAAGCTATCTCTAACCAGTTGCAACTACTTATGCGTGACAAAGAAGAAGGTCCTACCAACCATAAAAGAAGGGGTCGACACAATCATAGATAGGAAGGTCATCGAGTCTAAGAGGATGATACACATAACAAAGATGAGCACCAATGCAAGACCCATTTTACAAAAATGGAGTTTCCTAAGTTCTCTTAATCCCATGTCGTGGGATGGCTTAAATGTTATGCATAGTTCTTCGAACTCAACAATACCCTAGAGGACAAGAAGGTGCAAACAATGAGCATCTACCTGGATGAAAAAGCATGGTCTTGGCACACCGTGATAGAGGAAACCTGGGGTGGTTTCAAACCCACTTGGGAACAATATGACAAGTAGCTTCAGGAAAGATTAGGGCCAACACACAAGAGACCTATGGGTGACTTGATACTTCTTCGACGGTGTGGATCATTGGCATACTACAACGATGCTTTTGACTCAATCGCTTGCTAGCTTCATCTTTCCCAAGATTACCTTGTCAATGCTTACTTGGAAGGGTTGATGGAGGACTACACAAGGCTTGTGCGCCTCTTTTAGCCCATAACTGTTTAGGAGGCTTGATCTCTTGCTCGAATGCAAGAGAACTTGATTCAACACATGGCAGAGAAAAAGACAAGTAGCAAGAGTCCAACACACATGTCTACCTCTCTAAATGCCTCATCTCAGTTAAAGCAAGCCACCTTGGCACTAACAAAAAATGCCCTCCTAAGTAGTAGGACCCAACAGAAAAGGAAGTCATCCTCTTCTCTCCCTAAAAGTAATAATTTTTTGCCTAAAATTAACAGTAATGCCATTAAATCTCTTCCTGCAGAAGAAGAAGCTGAGCACAGAAGCAAGAATTTATGCTTCTACTGCCATGGCAAATTTTCCAAAGATCATAAGTGTCCCCAAAGACAAAAAATGCAACTCCACTTCATTGAGATTCAAGAAATTACAAAAGATGAAATTTCAACCGAGGACTTAGAAAAGAATGATAATATAGAAGAAGAGACACCCCTGATTTCATTGTATGCTATTGAAGGGGTTGAAGGTGCCTCATCAATGAGGGTTGTGGGTTATTGTGGCAAGAGACAACTTCAAATCCTCATTGACAATGGAAGCACACATGATTTCCTCAATCTGGAATTAGCAAGGAAGTTGGGGTGGCAGCCTAATGGTACTTATGAATCTTGGGTAGAGGTTACAAGTAGAAGAAAATTGAAGTTGCATGGGGTTGGGTAAATTTTAAATGGCATATGCGGGGTCAGGACTTTGCCTTTAATCTCAAAATTTCAGAACTACATTCTTATGACATGGTACAGGGGCTGCACTAGCTAAAAATCATGAAAAATGCCTTTTGGAATTATGAAACTCTCACCGTGTTCTTTTGGTATAGGGAAATTATGCAAGATTCAAGCCAATATTCCAAATCAATAGAAAATGGTGCAACCTAGGCATTTAGAAATCAATAACTTCCCAAAAGATCAGGTCTACCTCCTGCAACTCATCACTAATCAACAAAAAAATCTGCAATGCTTGGTTCAAACAGCAACAGAACTTCCAGAAATGATTTCTACTATTTTGGAAGATTTTCCTGACCTTTTTGAAGAACCTAAAGGGCTGCCACCATTTAGAGAAGGTCACAACCACCCAATTATTTTACAAGAAGACACAAATCCATTAATTTGAAGGCCTATTGATGTCCAGCAGCACAGAAAGATGTGATCGAAAAGTTGGTCGATGATCTTCTTCCCACTAGGGTTACACAAGAATGCATCTCTCCTTTTTCAGCTCCTATAGTATTAGTAAAGAAAAAGGATGGCATGTGGCGGATGTGTATCTACTATAGGGAGTTGAACAAAAATACTATTACAAACCAATACCCCATTCCATTAGTTGAGGACTTGTTTGATGATTTAAGTAGGGCTAGATGGTTCACAAATTTAGATTTAAGAGCTGGGTATCATCAATTCTGAATGGTGCCAGAAGATGTTCACAAGATCGCGTTTAAGACTCATAGTGGGCATCATGAATGGCTAGTTATGCCATAGCTTGACCAATGCCTCAACAACTTTCCAAAGGGCAATGAACAGTATCTTCAAACCTTTTCTAAGGTTTGTTTTAGTAATTTTTTCATGACATTTTAGTTTATAGTACTAATATTATGGAACACGTGCAGCATTTAGAACAGGTTTTTTCAATTCTAAGAAAACATTAGTATTTTGTCAAAAAGAGTAAATGCTCATTTGCTGCAACTGAGGTAGAATACTTGGGGCAATTTTTCATGGAATGGCAGCTTGCTAAGAAGGAAGGGAAAGCTGGTTATTGGAAATGATTCTACCTTAAGGCAACAGAATTTGGAATGGCTGCATTTTAGTTCGCAAGGGAGCCATTTAGGAATTCAAGCAACCTATCACAAAATTAAAGCTCTATTCTGCTGGAAAAAGTTAATCAATGATGTGACAAACTTTATTTAGCATTGTGCCACATGTGCCAGATGCAAGTATGAAGTTGTTGCCTTGCCTAGACTATTACAACCTCTTCCAATTCCAAGCAGAATTTAGGAAAGTATTATTATGGACTTCCATAACTCCGCCTATGTTTATAGCCGATCCCAAGCCCGGGTAAAGGAGGAGGGTTGTGTTAGGCCATCAACAGCCAATATAAAACTTTGTTGAATCTATCATGAACATGGACAATAGACGTTATAATGTTAATGCTAGGTCGTTACCTATAAGTAATGCGCTGCATGGCTCGAGTACAGTAATAAGTGAGTGAGAGCCACTGCATCAGCGCCCGGATGTAGTGTTAAATGAGCAAGGGCTACCGCGCCATTCTGGACGTGCGCGGCTAAAGAGGTTAGTCCATGAGAGCAAAATTAGATTTGGTGCTTGGAATGTAAGGACATTGAATTGTAAATCTGTAGAGGTTGTAGGGGTTATGATTCAAAGGAAAATCAATATCCTTTACCTGCAAGAAACAAAATGGTGTGGAGAAGAAGCTAAGGATATTCAAGGTTTCAAACTTTGGTATACAGGAAAAGTAAGCGCATGCAATGGAATAGGCATTATTATGGATAAGGAGTGGAAGAAGAATGTTGTAGAAGTTAGCAGAATTAGAGACAGAATTATTTCCTTAAAAATGATAATTGAACGTGAGACTGTTAATATTGTTAGCGCTTATGCACCACAAGTCGGGACAGAAGCCAGTCTTAAGGAATTATTTTGGGAGGATCTAGAGGGGTTGATTCGACACATACCACAAAGTGAAAAGATTTTTATTGGAGGAGACTTTAATGGGCATGTTGGGAGGGAGGCTGGTCAGTATACGAGGGTGCATGGTGATCTTGGTTTTGGAGAGCTAAACAATGAAGGACAAACTCTTCTTGATTTTTCATTGGTGTATGATTTTAAGATTACCAACACTTGTTTCAAAAAGAGAGATGAGCATCTCATCACTTACAAAAGTGGAGCCTCAAGGTCACAAATTGATTTTCTTTTGGTTAGGAACACAGATAGAAGACTTTGTAAAATTGCAAGGTGATCCCCGGAGATGCTGTAACGACACAACATAGGGTCCTAGTCCTTGATGTGTGTATTATGAGTAAAATCCAAAAGCGTCGACAAGTAGTAACACCAAGGATTAGGTGGTGGCAATTAAAAGGTGAGAAACAAGATATTTTCAAGCGAAATCTTTTGGACAAAAGAATTTGGGAATCTCAAGGAAGTGCTAACATCATGTGGGAGGATATGGTTAAAAAGATACGGGAGGTTGCAAAAGTAGTTTTGGAAGAATCAAAAAGTTCTGGTCCGAGAGATAAGGAGTCTTGGTGGTGGAATAATAGTGTACAGGACAAAATTAAGTATAAAAAGAACTGTTTTAAAGCCATACATTTGTGTAACAATGAGAAAAATGGGAGAAGTACCGTATGGCTAAGAAGGAAACTAAGAGAGCTGTGGGTGAAGCTCGCTCTAAAGCTTTTGAAGAATTTTATAAGAGCCTTGAGACGAAGGAAGGAGAACGAAACATTTATAAGATTGCCAAGAGTAGGGAAAGAAAATCAAGGGATCTAGAACAAGTAAGGTGTATTAAGGATGAAGAGGGAAGAATTTTAGTTACAGATGATGAAATTAAAAATAGATGGGAGAGTTACTTTTCCAAACTTTTCAATGATGGAGAGGGTTCATCTAGTAACTTGGAGGATTTAGTAACTGGTGAAAGAGAACAAAATTTGTCATTCTATCGAATAATACGTGATAAGAAGATAAAAGAAGCTCTTAAGAAAATGGCAAATGGTAGAGCCAACGGACCTGATTGTATATCTATCGAAGCGTGGAAATGTTTAGGTAAGAAGGGGTGAGATGGTTAACTAAGTTATTTAATGTGATCTCACGGTCCAAGAAAATGCCTGATGAGTGGAGGAGAAGTACATTAATTCCTATTTATAAAAATAAAGGAGATATTCAAAACTGTACTAACTATAGAGGGATTAAACTCATGAGCCAAACAATGAAATTGTGAAAGAAAGTAATTGAGCACAGGTTGAGATTGGAGACAAGTATTTCTGAGAATCAGTTTGGTTTTATGCCAGGTAGATCAACTACAGAGGCGATTTATCTACTAAGGGGATTAATGGAAAAGTATCGTTGTAAAGATAAAGATCTACACATGGCTTTTATTGATTTGGAAAAAGCTTATGACCGTATACCAAGAGAAGTGCTTTGGAAAGCGTTGGAAAAAAAGGGAGTACGGATTGCTTATATTAAAGCCATACAAGATATGTATGAGGGGGTAAAAACTAGTATAAAAACGCCTAGTGGTCAAACAAAGGATTTTCCTATAAAGATTGGACTACATCAGGGATCATCTCTGAGTCCTTATCTGTTCAACTTGATCTTAAATGTTTTGACGGAACATATTCAAGGAAAAATTCCCAAATGTATGCTCTTCGCAAATGATATAGTTCTTATAGTAGAGACAAGAGAAGAGGTTAATTGCAAACTTGAGTTATGGAGGAGGACATTGGAGTCGAAAGGTTTCCGTCTGAGTAGGAGTAAGACGGAATATTTATATTATAAATTTGGTAAGAGACTATTCAACAATAATTTGGAAGTGAAATTAGAAGATCAAATTATACCTCAAGTGAAAAAGTTTAAATATTTGGGAGCCATTATTCAAAATGATGGCGAAATCAGTGGAAATATTTCACATAAGATTCAAGTTGTGTGGTTTAATTGGAGAAAAGCTAAAGGAGTTATTTGCGACCGTAAGGTGCCTAATAAACCTAAAGGAAAATTTTATCGCACTGCTATCAGACCGGCAATGTTATATAGTAGTGAATGCTGGGCTCTAACGGGACAACAAGAGCATAAAGTTGGAGTAGCAGAGATGAGAATGTTATGATGGATGTGTGGACATACACATAAAGATAAAATTTGAAATAAGCACGTACGTGAAAAAGTAAGAGTAGCACCTATTGAGGAAAAAATGATAGAAAATCGGTTGAGATGGTTTGGGCATGTACAAAGAAGACCAAGGGAGGCACCAGTGAGAAGAGTGGAACATATAACTTTGAGTCCGATTAAGAGGGGTAGATGAAGGCCTAAGAGAACACTCTTGGAAGTTGTTGAACGCGAGCTCTTAATTAATAATATTCATAAAAGCTTGATAAATGATAGAGCACAATGGCGTCTTGCAATCATGTAGCCGACCCCACCTAGTGGGATAAAGGCTTGTTGTTGTTGTTGTTGTTGTATTATTATAAACCTTATTGAAGGACTTCCTAAATCTCATGGTAAGGACATGATTTAGGTTTTGATAGATAGAATGAGCAAGCATGCACACAAATTTTTATGGATTGTGTTTATAAACTACATGGTACACCTGCTGAGATTATAAGTGATTGTAACCCAATTTTTGTAAGTGATTTTTTAAAAGGATTTCTTGTAGATTTTAGGTGTTTGACAGCATCTTTCCGCAGCCTATCATCCTCAAACAAATGGAAACAAAAGTTCTTAATAAGTGCTTGGAAACCTATTTAAGGTGCATGTGTTAGGAACAACCTAAGGAATGGAGTAAGCGGTTGTCATAGGTTGAGTAGTGGTACAACACCACTTTCATATAGCAACGAAGGCTACTCCACATGAACTTTTATATAGTTAGGCTCCTCCTATCCATTATCCTTATTTACCTCACAATTCTATTTTAGATATGTCAGACAGGTCCTTCACAACAAGAGAAGAAATGTTAAAAGTTTTAAAGCATCACCCGCATCGGGTTCCAAATATGATGAAACAAAAAGCTGATGTGTCACCCCCAAAATAGAGGGTAACCAGCATGGGTGTAAACCATATCACATATCCCCGTAAGCCTTAATTTGAACGTTCAATCCATTTCCAAAATATAATGAGGAAAATGAGGACAATCCCAACACCGTGATTTACCCCTTAGCATTCCTCACAAGATTTATTCCTAAAACATCAAATATAATAATAGCTGAACCTCTAAAATTTTATAAAAACTCATAATTGTTCATTCACTTAATCATTATAATATATTCTCGCATTGCTCTTGGACCCCAATCTTTTAATTTCCATTCCAAAGAAATTCATATTCTCCGCATTCCTTTCTAGTACACGAGTCATAATAATCTACTAACACGTTTTAACTAAACAATACCATTGGTTACACTTGCACTTTTCCCACAACTTTGTAACTTGAAACTATAGCATTTTATTTTACATATGTAGAGGTTTAATTAAATACAATAAGTTGTAGATCCAAAATGAATAATCAAATAAAATAACATTCATCGACCCCATATTCCTTTTTCAACACTTATATGTAAACAAAGTCCTTAATCTCAATTTCTTATAAAAGAATATAATATATTCTATACACAAATTTAGTCATTGTATGACTATTCTAATCATTGTATGGACTATTCTAAGTGTCATGAATAAAATTCTATGGTCTACATTATAAAAGCAAGGCAACTAAACAGCTCTTACGCATGTACTAAAAGTCAATCAACACATTCATAATCATGGATATACATAGAGGCACAAATGCACACACATGCAACCACACACTAATTACATACACCCTAAGAATTTCTATGAAGCTCTAAGCAAGTAGATTAATAAAGTGGGTGTGGAAGACAAACCCTATCATAATTTTACCAAGATTTAGTTAATGATTCACTATCCAAATATCATCATTTATCCCACAATTTCTTCATAATACATTAGCCATGGTCAATTATTTCATTAGGACATGATTCTCTCTCAATCCTTAAATCAAACACCTTATGTGCACAGCTTATAAGCCATTCAATATAACTTGTTCAACTTCAATCTCCTACCTAACAAATTTCATACATATACCATTAAATTCATCGTGCTTTTTCAATCTAGTTCCCTATCAAAAAAAAAAATCAGTTGAAACTTAGAAAAATTTCAATTCCAAACTGCACAATTTTAGCCGAACAAGCAAGCAGGGAAAACTAATAAAAATATATAAACCAATAAATATATATATATATATGCACCACATAAAATCATCAGAAATGAAGATGGAAGAATGAGCTCCTTCACCAGCCATCGGCAGCAACGATGATGGAGGGAAAGGAGTTCGGTGCTGAACAGGGGAAGGAGAAAACCAGAGCATCAAACCTTCAGCAGTAAAGAATGAAAACTGCAGCCCAATGTTGAAGGACCTATCGCCGGCGACGCAAAAGAACAAGGATCGGACAAGCTTATGAAAGTTCACGACGGTGAGTGATCGTCAAAGGGAAGCAGAGAGAAGCAAGATGAATCCCCTTGCTTTCACGCCACAGCACACAGAGGAGGAAGAAAAAGAAGACCTTTCACGGTTGCCGGCGCCGAAGAAGAATGACAGAGGAAGACCGAGGACAGCAGGGAGGATTCGCATACTCTCTGTTCTTCTCTCTCTCTCAGTCCCCCTCCCTCACAAATGAAGCGGAAGCTTCCTGATCTTATCTCTAAATTTTTCCCTTTTTTTTTACGCACCAAAGGCAAAATGATAATTTAGCCAAGTTATTGGTGAAATAAAAATTCTCCCCTTGCATTGAAAGGGTTTGAATCTAAGACTTGCCTTATGAATGACTAGCTCAATCACCACTAGGCTAACTCACTTCCTTGATAAATTAATACTTATATATATATATATATATATATATCCTCAAAATACCTTATCATTAATTTGAATTTCAATTAAATTTTAGGTCATTACATGATGCTCATAAGACTGACCATGAGTTCATGGTGTGACAATAGGTCTTCCTCAAATTACAACCCTATAGACAACCACATGCTACTGCAAAGAGTTCTCAAAAATTAGCACCTCAATTTATTGGTCCCTACGAGGTGCTAGAAAAGATATGGGCAATTGCATGTAAGCTTGAACTACCACTAGAATCTAGAATACACCCTACATTTCATGTGTCTATTAAAGTTGTGCCCTAATCCTAAAGTAAAATAGAGACACCCACCATTAGATTGGCCAAAATTTCCATCAGTTACAGAACCTGAAAGCATTCTGCAGAAACGTGTTGGTGGGAAAAGAGGGAGAATCATAACTGAAGTCTTGGTAAAATGGAAACAATTACCTGATGAAGAAGCATCATGGATGCCCTTACATCAACTTCAGCAGAAATTTCCAGTTTATAGTAAATAATCCGTGAGGGCTAGGGTCTTTCAAAGGGTGTTTTGATTTTTATAATTCTGACGTTAGTTTACATTAGTTAGTTATATTGTCAAGGGAATATAGCTGTTAGGTATTTTAGTTATAGCCGTTGGATACTATTGATTCTCTGCGTATACTCCCTATAAAAACCTTACAATTCAATTGTAACTGGAGGCTATGACAGATCAATAATACTTGTGTACTATTCAGTATCTCTTATCTTCTATTCTCTAATCTCTTGTTCCTCTATCTCTCTCTTCTCTCTCAATCTTCTCCATTTTCTATACTTCTCTGTCCCCAGAAATTACAAACCAACATCAGTGTCACTGCCCTGACTCTCAACAAAATGTGAGCTGAAGATGCCCAAAACCAAGACCCTCACTACAAAGTGAGGTGAGGATACCCAAATACTAAGACCCTCGCAGCATAAGTTACAGTAAAAAAGCAATGACAATCTAGGGACATCCAAAACCCAAGCTCCTTTCTAAAACTAACCAACCTGGCCCATTTTTCTAGATCAGAAAAGAAAGAAATTCCCTAACAACCAAGAAAGACTTCTCCATGAAGATCTTTTTTTTGTAAAATATATGAATTTGAGACCTTACCAGCCTTCAGGGATGAAAAGTGCATCGCCTGCATTAAGAACAGCTTTCTGTGCAAACTTCATTGAGCTTTTTGCCCTTGGATAGAGTGAGTAGTCAGGGCTTTCTAAAGCGACAGAGCTGCCTCTCGAATTTTATTTTATTTTTTAAAGAGAAAGGGAGGACAAAAGAACAAAAGAGAATATGGAATGAGTTAAAAGATCTTTAAAAAACAAAAAGTCAACAAGCTTAACATAAAAGAATTATCAGTAACTACATTGAATGAGTGGAGAAAAGAAAATCAAAGCTTCAATGGATTAGATTTATATGCAATTCATTATATCCTTACTATAAGGTTCCCCGATCAAAACATGGAAAGTGTATGGCTCTCCGGCAAAAATATGACATATATATGGTTTAATATGGGAGTTATATAAATTGTCTGCAAAATCCAAACAGACATCATACTATTATTATAGAACAACACACTAGCCAGTTTTGAATTGAAAATCTGACAATAAAGATACAAGGAGCCATAAATAATTTTTTTCCTCATTTCATTTCCTTTGTTATAAAGATTGCAGCATACCTGTGGTTAGAAGCCTCACCATATATAGGCATTGGGTATAGTAAAGGACTAGCTGAAGGAGGCCACAAAAGAACTGCAAATAATTTCAATTATAATTTCCAGCACGAGCTGTCAAAATTCATCAGAAAGTATATCCAAATATAACATTTAAGCTAGCTCTCCAACATTTCATTCCCCACTGCAGATTAGAACAGAAAATCAATACTAAAGTGGGTTGACAAAATGCAGGTCAGAAGTGACAAAACAGTCAGGAGAAATATCCACTCTGCTACATTACTTTATAGTTTAGACATTAACCAGATTAAAACATTAGTAAGCCATTCAGTGTATAGAACTTGGTAGATAACAAATAGGATGCACCTAACAAGGACCGCCAGTGTACAACCACTATTGTAGAGAAGAGAAGACATCCATCAAAAGTGGGAATGGTACCTCTAAAAGAAGGCATATCCTTACCTTGTTTGCGCCCAGAAACTATGCACAGAAGATTATGGTGCGGATCATAGTGAGTACTTGATCTAGCTTGAGCATTGTTCATCCACAGGTTGATAGAAGATAGCTCTTTTGCCTCCAAAATCGGAGGCTGCAGTAAACAAATATCAATAATCAGAATTCTCTAGAAAATGCATAAGATGTGAAACAATACACGCATTGAGAGAGGAAATTGACTAACTATCCTGACGTCTTCCCTCAATGTTTCCAATTGAACCCTGTCCTCATGATCATTATTCATGATTGCCACCTGAATTACAAGCCAAAAGATTTCATTCAAAAATTATGGCACTCTCAAATAAATCAAAAGAAGACAGCAGCAAAACCAAGACAAAAATGTACATAATTATTGAACATTATTAAGAAATGGAAAGAGCTGGAGCTGCATATATTTGTCAGGAAAATTAACGAGTTCTTTTGTGAATCAATAGAAAAGGTACCCATCATCTCATAGATCTTGAATTTTCAACCTGCGCTAAATAAATCTGTTCAGGAACATGTTCCAACTGCAAAGAGCCATGTTCAGTATTGGAACCTGCTGGATCGTGTCTTTGAGGCCCAAAACAAGCATCAAGGCCTCCATCCTTATTTTGCATGCGTTTCTTGCAAAAACCAATAAAGGTAGAAAATAGTAGAGGAACCTGTTAAAGATGGAAAATAGTGTAATTGAATCATTAGTGCCATTATAGAAGTACCAAGTTTCATGATGAAATTGGTAGATGATTACCCTTTCATGGCTACCAATATCACCATAGAAGATAGGTGCAGATCGAGAAAGCATAGCCTCCACCATGAAGGACCCTACCCGTTCCTAAATTGGAGGTAGAACAAAAATAAAACTATTAATAGTTAATAAACATAGAACAATATCATTAGAAACTCCGAAACAACCAATTATTTCAGTGTGCTTTTCATCTATATGATGCAAGCAGTAACTCATGCATCGAAATTATCAATGCAGCCAAGTGAATCATACACTTGAACCTAACTCGACTTTACTAATCATGAC
Organism: Prosopis cineraria; assembly: GCF_029017545.1. Lineage (NCBI taxonomy): Eukaryota > Viridiplantae > Streptophyta > Magnoliopsida > Fabales > Fabaceae > Prosopis > Prosopis cineraria. The sequence continues at coordinate 44,114,233 of NW_026555332.1, forward strand.
AACTCAAATTTCAAACGGCAATCTTTTAATTTAAATCAGAATTAACCATGCAGATACAAAACCACGCTTCATAATCGAGCATTGGATAGAATCGGAAAAGAGGAAGGGGGACTCGTAATGGGCAAGAACCCAATGAAAAAAAAAATTCAACCGTGGACTCGTTGTACAAAGCAATAAAGTAAAAGATGAACCTGCAAGTAGTCAAGGCCTCCGTTTGATGGATTCCACTTGGAGAACGCTCTCCAACGCTTGATGCATCCGCTAAACACCTTTGAAAATCAAGAACAACGAAGAAACAGATAAGTACGCAGGTAAGCAAGAAACGAAACAGAGACTTCAGCTTTTTATTCTGTTGAAGCTATTGATGAGAAGGTGAAGCAAAAACTTGGGAGTGGTGAGTGTTCTTACAGCAGGAACGTTTCTTGCTTCGACAAGAGACTCAAAATCAGTGGCCGTGGGTAGTTCTTCGAATCTTTGGATTCGAATGGACTCTCCTACAGACATTGGGCGCCTGCGCAACACTGCCAGTCTGTCCCTCGTCGACGAGTCGAACGCTCTTTTTTCTCGGACAGGAGCACTTGTTTGCTGGTTTTCGAACGTGGGACACTGATTTTTTTGGATGCTGCCGTTACCTTTTTGGTACAGGTGATGGCTAAAACCCAAAAAAACAAAAAAAACAAAGCAGAAATTAAGGCTCAGTTCAGTTTTCTTGCATTATACGTTCAAAAAATAAAATTTTATTTTTAAAATATTAAAAATTATTTAAATAAAATATTTTATAAAAAAATATTTAAACAGTGACAAAAATGAAACTAAAAAACATGATTATTTGAAATTTTTAAAAAGTAAATTCAAAAAATAAGATGTTATTTAATCATATTATTTCAAATTTAATATCTTATTTTTTTATTTAAAAATATTTAAATAATTAAAAATATAATTATTATTTTAATAGTAATAATTAGATATCAAGTTTTTATTATTGTAAATTCAATAATTAATTGTGTTAATTTTAGCATTAATATATTTTTAAAAATTACAAATTAAAAAGTATAAATAATTAGAAATCAAGTTTTTAACATTGTAGGTCAAATTTTATATTATTTAAAATATTTATCACATATTTTAAATATTTTAAATATATTATATTTGTATAACAAAAATTATAAATCATCATAAATTATTATTTTTTTTGGTAATTTTACGTTTAAAGCACATTCTACTGTCATAATTCAAACAACTTTTAATGTATTAAATTAACTTTTAAAAAAATATATTCAAATATAAATTTTGATATAATAACTAATTTTTATTAAATGAACTTTCACCAAATAAACTTACATTTACTTAAAAAATATGTTCAAATTGCATTTAAAATGAACTTCCTTTATTTCTGGTTGTAGGGGAAATTTTTACTTTTTATTAATTTTTTATATAAATAAAATCACTTATTTTAATAAATATTCATTGCACATTTTTTAAATTACTTCTCATAATTTACATCAACAAAAAATAATTAATATATATTTATGTTGATTAATATAGAGTATTTTAATCTATTTTTTTCATGTATAATTATCAAGATTAATTAATTTTTTGAATTTGTGTGATACAGTTTTTTTTATATATAAAAATAAAAGGAATATATATTTTGAGGGATATAAATCGAAATCCAAACGGGCGTATAGGATTCAGATTTTAATCCAAATATTTTGTTGAACAAGGTCCTCAACTGCTTTAAAAAAAAAAAAATTCGTGGCCAGGTTCCAGGTTCCTAATGGGCTAATGGGTTTCATCGGCATTTATGGACTAAGATGATCCAGATGGGTTTCGGACTACAAGTCTACTTGGGCTATCGCCTCAGACTGTGAGTTAAATATAAAAAAAAGGGGGAAGCTTGAATCCAGTCGCATTAATGTGTTTAATATCATAAATTTTGGGGTTTGTGCTGTCTAATTACTGCAGATGTGTTTTCTATGTGTTATTTTCGCCCCCCCCCCAACACTCTATGCGTTTATATGAGGGTTGAGACTAATTTTTCATAAATGTTAGGTGCAAATTTATGTTGAAAAATGTTTATATACTTAGTATTTTATATATTTTTTTGAGCCAAATTTAGTTTTATATGTTTAAAATTCTTATTTCCAATTATAAAGATATGTAGATTTTTTACATTATTTTTTAGGAAAAATATATTTTTTAGTTCTTAAATTTTTTTTCAATTGTCAATTCATTTATAAACTTTAAATCAGAACAAATTAATCTCCATACTTATTGACTTGAAATAACTCAATCATTGTAATATTTTGATCTACTGCAAGTCCCTTATATGATTATATGATTCAATAAATTACAAGGAATGAGTTATATTAAGTTAATGTTCAAGAACTAAATCAATAGTTGGAAAGAGTTTATAGGCTAAAATGTACATTCTTCCATTACTTTTGTAACAAAATTTGTTATTAATATTATTGCTTTCAAACAATTATTGATAAAGGTATTTCAAGTACTAACATTAGGTAAGGCAGCAAGTGGTTCAAATTTCTATTAAGAGAAGTGCCAAAATTCAGTAGATGACTATGCCCTGAATAAATTGTTTTCAATGTGAAGACACGTGTATGCAATAAAAAAAATATGAGTTAAGAGTCATTTTTATTGTTAGACTTTCTATGTAAGGTTTATTAGTGTTCAGAACTTGATTTTGGATCATATTTACCTTTAAACTCCTAAAATCCAACAACTCATTATTTTATCACTCACGCATCACTTGTTGACCTTATCTATTGAGCTGGACACGTTTTTATTGACTTTTTTTGAGCCACATGGTGTCCGAGTAGATGCCCGATCAAAAATTAATAGAGTCACTTTTACTTTCAAAGCACTCACTTAGGGGCTGTAAAGTTACCCTTGCTAATCCACATTTACACTTTTTATCATGATAATCAAGGAATTAACCCAAAACATTACCAAGTTTGCAAAATCATATAAATGAGATCCTAAGTTTTTAAACTTTAAAATAATATAAAATAATTTTCATAAACTAAAATTGGATGAAAATGTTTACGGCAGCATGAAATATCAAATTGCATTAACGCATTTGCATTTTAATTTAAAAAATGACAATTTAATATGGAGATACAAAGGTGTATCATGGCATTCCTCCTATATGCTACAGCACATCTCTCGCTATGCATTACACTGCGGTGTATTACACAAAATTGACAACATTGTTGCTATCATTTGACAGTAATTGAGGTAAATTTTGACACACGTCATTTCTCTGTCCGATGCCAATTGAGGTAATATAAGTGTTTACAAAAAACTCTTTCAAAAATCTAGCTAATAGTATTAGTTTTACACACAAATCATTTTTCAATCAAAAAGTTGGACACTCAAATGCAAACCCACTTCTTTTTACTTTTAAAACACAACTAAGGTATCCAAGATTAATACCAAGTGTCATAAGCTCACCATTACCATTTGATCACACTTAATAGATTAAAAGAGCGCCTATACAATACACCATAACACTCCTATAATATACATAATTTATTTTCAATGCTCAACCCCTGATTTATGGTTAAGATGCCTTGAAGATTTGCTATGTTTGGGGATAAAGATTTGAGCCGATGAATATTCTCTTTTATGGATTGAGTAGCAACCCTTGATTTGTGGCTGTGATGCCTTGAAGATTTGCTAGGTTTAGGGATGAAGATTTGAACTGAGGAGTACTTTCTTTTATGGATTGAGTAGCAACAAGGGGTAGAAGAAGATGAGGGTATTTGGATCTTTTTCTCAATTTTTGTTTAATTTGATTCTTGTTTTTTATTTAATCACATCCTATACTAAACATAACTTTAGAGCCTATTTTCGATATCGATCACATTCTCAATCTCATAAAACTTAATACTTTATACCAAACAAGGCTACAGTGTCTTGAACTTGATTTTTTTTTAATTTTTTCCCTCAAATGAAAAAAATACTTATAAAAAATGTGTTAAAACATGTTCATTTGGATGCCACATGGCTAAAAAAAAGGCAACAATGAATCTACCTAAATAGATAACGGTCAACAAGATAAGTGTAAATGGTGGGACAATAAGGCCTCAAATTTTAATAATTCAATAATAAAAATAATATAAAATCAAGTCCAAGATACCTACAAACCCCGTGTAACAAGTTAAAAGGCTAAAAAGACTATTAATGCAAAAAATTATAGCATCAAGTCCCTTGGTCTTTTCCAGCGCATTAACTTCTCAATCTCTTAATTGAGTTGAGCTCTTGTAATGTCAATCGTTTGCTTTACGAGGGTTCTAGTTTGAGAATTTAGTCGTGACGTGATTGTCATCATCTTCATTCTTCATCTACATGTAAAGATATATGGACATGGTTATAGCTGAAGTGTATAATAACATGCCCTTATTATTAATCTATGTTGGATTTAGATAGTATTCCTTTTTAGGTTTATGCTTTGGAGGAGGTCATTCATGTGAAGATATGGATTGAGTTCATTAAAGTTTGTGATGGTCGAGATCTCAAAAGGGTGAAACACGACATCACTTAAGCTTGGAGTCTTGAATTTTTGATTCAACATAGAGCAATAGGCTAGGTGTTTGGCATTTTATTTGTTGTTTAGTTTAATTTAATTTTTTTAGAAAAGAATTATATGACTAATTAAAGTGTTCATAATCAATGCATGCATTCAAGTTATTAGAATAGCATGACTACGTAAACACTGCAAATGTGTTTAAGGCAAACTTCAATCCTAGTAACTTGCCATAATGTATCTAGTTTAAGAAATAGTTATTGAAAATAGTCAATTACTATTTGTGTAATTATTAGAGCACATAGCAACAATCTACCAATTAAATGTAACGTATTTAAATCAAAATAGTTAAAATTAAATTCATCTACTTGGCAAAAAAAAAGGATCTATAATTCACATTGATCACTATTCGTGGAATGTTCAAATATCATTATTTCCATTGGCTTCAAATATACACAATAAAAAAAACTATAGTCTTTAAGGTTCAAGAGTATAATCTAAGGGAAACGAAGTGTTAGCAATTATCCCATTGACAGAATTTCAATAGGGATGGCACCCAACAATAAGCCGATCTAGTTAGTTTATTTTTCTCTTTAACTAATTGCTTTTTTTTAAAAAAAAAAAGAAAACCCATTTTGCTGATATCTATAGTTTTCTCATTTTTCAATTTAGTATCTGTATTTTTTTTCTTTTAATTCCCTCCTTTAGATTTTCACTATCAAACCCATTAGCCCCTGTGCATTTTTAAATTACCCGAGGGACTCACAATACATAGACGATGTTAACTGTGGAGTTCCAAAATTATGAAATTTCAACAACCTAATAGGATTAGCCATTATAGTTGCCATTCACTTAACAGCTTCAATTTGATCTTCATTCAATAGAAAGCAAGGGCGGTTAAGGATTTTAGCTCAACAAAGAGAGTGATTATGAAAATTAAGGATGTAGGTTCAATAGAAAGAGAATGGGCAACTCAATTTCATCTTCATGTGACAAGGCGATTTGATAATGTCTTGTGCAATTTTGGACAGTTCAAAACACATAAGTTTGTTTCTATTTTTAAAGTACATCTTTTTCAATCCATTGAATTCATGAAGGTTTCTTTCTTGTCTTGATTAGATTGTTTGATGCCCATATTAGATTAATACATGAAGGTTGCTTTCTTTTATTTTTGCTTAAAGCTTTGAACAGGGTTTTATTATATCATATTATAGAGTCTCTGGCCATTTCTCCATTCTAATTGTGCTTTTATTTTTCGTTCTATATCATGCCGTTAGTGGAGTGAATGTCTAGGATAGCATTATATGCACACATCTTTTATTTTGATTTTGTTGATACATTTGGTAAACATTTGAAAATTTTTCTACCTGATTATGTCACTGACCTGTACTTTGTCATATAGAACAACTATTTTTTAGACTTAGGAGTTGCTTCCTTTCTTGCATGATTGGTATTTATCTTAGAAGATTTAAATTTTTTTAGAGAATTATTGCAAGTTTGGTGAATATATCCATTGATTTGATGATTGAAGTTAAAATTTGTTATGATATAGTGTTGCTATTAACTGAATTGTTTGAACACCATATTTTGATCTTAAAGTTATAATTTGTTGTGATATAGTATCGATATTAACTAAATTGTGTGAATATCGTATTTTGTTCGTACATTTACAAAAATATAAACAAAAGTACAAAAATAGTTGTTTGGTCCTTTGACAGCATTTATTTTTAAATGTATTTATTTTCATCTTTTTGATACCAAAAAGCCAACAAAAATGTAAAAACATAAAATTGAAATTTAATTTTTTTAGAGTTAGTTTTCAAAAAATATAGGAAAAAGAAATATTAATTATTTTTTAAGAATTATATTTCAAAAAAGTAATAAATATATAAAAAATAAAATTTAATTATTTTAAAGGATTATTTTTCAAAAAAATAATAACAAAGAAGAGAGTAAATTTAATGTGTCTTCAAGATCAATTTTGAAAAAAGAAGGAGAAAATCTTGCTTAGATCTTTAATTTTCTCTTACAAATTATCTTAACAATCAAAAAATTATAAGAATTGACTCCTTGAAGATTAAATCCTTTTAAATCTAGTTGTTTTTCTTAAAAAAACTATATTCTCAATTTAAAAGCAGATTTCTTTTTCAATCTAATTTCTAAAATTTATATATGAAAAACCTCAAAAACAATAAAAAATTTTATTAAAAACAATAATAAAGGAGAGTGAAACGCTCCCTAAACTTCCCCATCTCTAATCGACGCGCGCATAATGAGAGAGAAGGCTAGAGGCGGCTAAAAGACAGAGAAAGCAAGCAAGTGGGAGCATACGGATCATAAAGCAGGAAGAAATCGCTGGTGCATAAAGGAAGGGAAGGAAAAGAATGGCAAGAGGCATGGGCATGTTAGACTTAGAAAAGCAAATGGCGGTAAGTAATCATGCTTTTTGAAAAATCCACCCCCACAGTCTATACAAGAGCAATGAAGCAATTTAGAGAGGGGGGAGGTCAAAGTTTAAGGGAGTTCGAAGCGAAGGAGGTTTGAGTCTAGAAAGAGTCATAGAGAATGAAGAAGTCAAAATATTAAAGGAGTGTGGTCGAGCACTCTGAGTGGGAAGCTTTCAGAAGAGTTCAAGCTGGATTAAAGGAGAAAAGGAACAATAATAAGGACGTTTTGGGATCCATAGTTTCAATCAGGTAACATTTAGATTATGTCATCTCCTTTTATCTAAATTTATCAGGGAACATCGTATATATTTTTTTTCTTTCTAGATGATGGTGTGGACTAATCTAGATAGATGTTTTGGCATTAAAAATTCAATAATCTAATTTTTTTGTACATAATTTAGAACACATTCGAGAGGTGTTTAACAAAAAGTCTGTGAGAATATTGTGGGTAATTTATGGGATTGGTTTTGGCTTGAAGCCATGTATATTGTGGCTATGATCTTATTAAAAGTTTGTTTGACCTGTTAAAAACTTATAAGGGAATACATGATCTTCATTTTCCAACAAAAAGAGCTTCAAAATAAGGTTAGATGTTCCTATTTTCTTCATTCAGATTTCAAGTTGTATTGTTGCAATTTATCTTTTTTTTTTCAAGCTGTAAAATATGTACATGCGTTCTTGTTACTTCTAGTTCGAAAGAAAACCCCCGAATACAATTCTAGATACTGATCTAAATGTGTTTGACTGGGTTTTGATGTATTCCCATGATAGTTTTGGTTCAGACATTGAAGAAAATATTGATTGTTAGACCAATCTAAATCTAATTCCCATCTCTTTCTTTTTTAAAGTTAAGGCATCAATGTGTTATTAATTTCTATTAGAAATAAATTGAGTGATTGATGATAATGTTGTTATGTGAATATCATTTTGATTTTAAAAGTTTGTATGCTGCTACCATTATTCTTATTGTTTCCTTTTTGAACACCAGCAGAGCATTAAGCCAAATTTAAAAAAAATTGAAGAACGCATCCTCGAGTTGAAAGAAGAGTAAAATATCAAAATAATTTATTTTCATATGCCTTCGATTGCTTTCATTACTTAATTTGTTTCGCAAACATCTGTTTTATGCACCAATTGTAAATGCAAATATCTTCATTACTTATTTATTTTGTGAGATTTTAAGAATCTCCGCGAGCATTTAGAATAATTACATATTATATAAATTAATAAGATTTTACAGATACGAGGATCAATCTTGTATATATTATTAATGAGTTCTAATGGCTCTTCGTTAAAATTAATTTTCTCTTTTTATAATTCAAATCAATAAAATATTTAAGTCTCCCGTGAGATTTCAAAATTTTCATGGAGACTTAAATTAATTGTATCATTGTGTAAGATAATAAGTTCTCGTAGATGTTATGATTCTCAATTTATATAATAAATAAACAAATGGATTTTGTAAACAATAATGCAATAAATATTTAAAAATAATTAATTAAATTAGTCATAATCATGTTTAGACGATTAGATCTTTTGATCAAATGAGATTTTTAAATCACTATAAATCTTTAGGATAATCATATTATCGTGTAAGTTAATAAGGTTCGCAAGCATAACTATTATGATTTTTATAAAAATATAAATTGTATATATATATGCATAATAAATCAGTTAAATTAAAAATATATAAATATTATATAATTATTTTGTCATGTGAAATTTTTAATTCTCTACATACAATTAGAATAATCATATTATTATGTGAGTTAATAAGGTACTGCATGTATAATAATTAAGATTTTACATAATATATGCTTAAGAATTAAAACAAATATAAATATATGCAATTAAAGAATTAATAAAGAAAATAAAATAAGTTAGTTGATTCCTTTCTTGTGTGATATTTTAAAATCTCCACAAGACATTTAGAATAATCATATTATCGTGTGAGTAAATAAGGCTTCACAGGTATAATTGTTAAATTTTAAAAAAATGCTAACATTTTTTAAAACTTTTTCCTTTTATTAGTTCAAAATTTCAAAAGAAATTAAGAAAATAATTAAAATTAAATTGCTTTTTGCAAGTTAAAACATACTCCCTCTGATTAAAAATGTAAGCCATTTTTAACTAAATCTCACCCCTCAATAAAATAGTTACCTACTTTCAAATTAACACTATTTTTTTATATTTACCTCTATTAAATACCATATAATAAATATAAAGTCACTATTAATAAGGATATTTTTGAGAAAAGGGCAATGATTTCATCTCAAAAAATTAAAAATGCCTTATATTTTTAAATATCTAACTTCTCAGAAATGTCTTATATTTTTGAACGAGGAGAGTACATATCTAAATTTCATAAAATTATTTTATTTGCTAAATAGTAAGTTGCTTTTCAATTAATTTATCTTCAAAATAATATATAATACAAATAAAATTTCTACTCGGATTACGTGGATTTTGAATTTTGATTCCTTTAACAAGATACATAGACCCTAGACTCTAGTCTTAGGTCAAGTTCGTCTTGTAAATAAATAATATTTTTTCTTTCATATTTAAATTTAACTTTTATTTTTACTTTTTAGATTTATTTTATCTTAGTAGGTGAATAATAAAAAGAGTAGTTAAAATAATTTTAAAATGTCATACTAATTGCACAATTAACTAAGATAATTGTTTCATAGAACGGGTGTTGTGGAGTGCGTAAAACCTTCCACACTTACAATCAACTCCCGAACCTATATCTCATTATGAAGATTATCTTTATCACTTTTAGTTAGTTTCTTAAGATTTTTTCCTTAAAATCTTGGTGTGACTCCTTCTTTTGAGGCCGGCTTTTGCTAGCTTGAAGGCTGACTCTCTTCCTCTTTTCCCTCACAACGAATAGGTGATCGCATTACATAGCGGGCGCAACAAATTAGTTTTGTATTTATTTTGGGGTTTGAATTTGTTTGGTTTAGTTTTGTTATTAGTAAATTTTACAGGAGACATGTAGCAAGCAAATAGGCATGTAAAACAAGTGAATGAGGGCATTAAGCAAGCAAAAGAGTATCTAGAGTAAGAGAATGGGAACTTAAAGTGAAAGTTTGAGAGGTTGAAAAGCAATTTAAAGAACTTGAAGATTGTGGTGTTTACTATGGCCACTGTGCATGTTTTTCTAGTGCGAAATGTCCAAGAATGTATTTTGTAAAATGGAAGGACATAGGTAGATATATCAGTACTTTATCTTCTATTGTATTTTTTGAAATGTAATTTAAGTGGATAGATGGACCACTTATGTAGTAAGTTAAGAAACCAATTTTTGTGGAATAAAGAAAGATTAGCATTGTCGCTTTTATTGTCCAATTAAGCTGGGTGCTGTCATTTTCTATTGTGCATGTTTTATTTCAAGATTAACATGTTGTGCACGCTCTATAATGCACAAAGTGGTACAAGTTTTCTATATATTGAGAACTTGCTTGGTGTCATGAATATTTTTACTAAAAAAAATATAAAATAAGTATATTATAATATGAATTTGGTAACATATTTTGAGGTAAAAAAATTGGACAGCATATGAAATCATATGTTTGTCATCACAAAAATAAACCCTAGCTTATTTCGAAGAGACCATAAACAAGTACGTGTAGGGGCTTTAGTCATACGATCAGCCAGCTAATCAGTCGAGGGAAATGAGTATAACCAACGGCTGGCACTAGATTGCATGCCGAGTCTCGATCTCAAGCAAAATGAGCATCGAATTATTCTAGGTGCTTGGGATAGCAAATTGCTTGCCAGTACTTGATTATTGATACATTATCGCACCACACTCGAGGAACACGAGTAAGAGGGAGTTGAATTTCACTGAATCCACGTAAACATAAGTTTAATTAAATCAAAGAATATCTAAAACTTCAATTCCATTCTCTTTGACCTGGAATGAAGGTCATTTCGACAATAATCCATAAACGAATTTTTCTCTCTCATAAATATATATATATATATATATATATATAATTTTTTCTTTTATTCATAATCCCAATCTATAATAATTTTGAAGAAGGGCATAAGTTGATAATAAATACAAGAAATTCTGCAATTTAATAAATATAAGGGGTAAAATAAGAATTTTTTTTTACAAACACTAGTTTGTTTATATTTTGGTCAATCAATATTAGCTGAAAAAAACTACTTGTATTTTCAAAATGAAGAAGCATGTGAGAATAAGAGGTAGCATGATGCTTTTTATTGGGTTCTATGAAACAAGAGAATTGCCAAAGAACACACAGTATCTTCCAACATATTTTTCATCATTTTTATTCCATTGTTCATAATCCCTTTAATTTGATCCGTCTGTCGTGTTAGTTCTTGTAGTTTTTAGAATATACATAATGACTATGACTGTCTTTGAAAGAGTTAATTTTATTGTAACTCTACTAATCCATTTACTAACATATGATAAAATATGCTGACTTGGAAATAAATTGACAATGTATAATTAAAAATGAAAGATGAGAGGGAAAAAAGCTTCATTGTATTTTTTTTATTTAATCGCCAGATGTTTTGAAAAATCTAGGGGTATTAATTATCACCTCCTATTCAAATTAATTATAACTCTTGCCATGTAAAACTTTATTTATTATCAACGACAATTTCATGAGTATTTCAAGGATGTCTTTGATATTGGATTAAACTTGTACAAGGCAAAGGCAATATTTAGTACATATCAACAATACAGGGTTAACAAAGTTTGCATCATATTAGCAAAATTAATTTTGTTGGTGCCAGCTTATATATGAATCTCATATACATTTTTATAACTACTGGGATTAACGTTGTAGACGATCAAACTATCGGGAACAACAGGCAAAAATTATTGGAATTAAAAACATAATTCAATTAAATTACGTATACTATATATAACTATATTTTCATTTTAATTAAATGCTACTCATGCGCGCGCCCCGCTTTTCCCATTATCCATTATTTTGTGATTGATTGCATCGCACACTCGCACAGTAATCATCATAGTAGTAGGAAGGTTAATGTGGAGCACGTTCCTGTGAACCCCATACACTAAGAATTAGTCCTGCATAATAAGCCTCTATAAAAGGGCTAATACAAGTATAACTGGTGGCTTAAAAAAGTTGTTACTATGATTCAACCCAAAAAAAAAAAAACATTGTTACTATGACGAGGTTGAGACATCAAGACACTCCACTTTACAAGCGAGTAGGAGACATGTGTGTCTAAATTAAAAAAATTTCACAATTAAAGTTAGTAAATTGAGGTTGAAAAAAAAGTTTATGGCTTTAATGTAATTTATATCTAGATTTTTTTTAAAGTTAGTTAGACAAATTAAAACTATTGTTTGGATGAATTGATTTAAAATCTATTTGAAGTATATAATAACAAAAAGGGACATGATTTTTTTTGTATATATTTTTTTATTAATTTTTGATGTTTTTAAAAAGTATATTACAAATGCAAAAACAAGTAATTGATTTTTTTAGATAATTTGATTTAAAAGTTAGTTTAGATAGTGTACAGTGATAAAAATGAACATGAATTTTATTATATATACATTATTTGAACCATTTAATGTTTTTAGGAAAAATAATAAAATTTTATGAATGAATAAAGGGGCATGAATTTTTTGATAAATATTTAAAAAAAACATTGAACTTTGAATTATATTTTTTTAAAAAAAGCCTATGTTTTCATCAAGCTTGTTTTGGTATTTTCTAAATATAAGCTATTTCCTGAAAACAAAAAAAAAAGGCATTCTTTTGCATCTAATTTGGAGCTTTCTTGTCAAATCATATAACTTGTTAAAATTTTTAAAAATTAGAAAACAGTCAAAAATACTATTTTTTGAAAGCTTTTGTTTTTTAAAATAAATTTAACACCTCCGTCAGTCATAATGAATCAAAAGCCAACCTTTTTTTATCTTTTGGCAGAAGAAAGAAATAATTTAAACAGATAGAGTGATAGACTTGAGAACCCATCCCCTCCCCTCTCTCTACTCTGTCCGATACAGCAGCCAGAAGAAAGTGGTGAGTAACACAGTCCCAACACAAGAAATAGGACAATGCAGTATGGATGGCGAGCAACATAGACCACGGAAGACAAGATGCAAGACCTCGTTGGATGAGGACGGCAACGAGTCATTGGCGGCAACGAGAAGAAGGAGGCGAAGAGCTTCTGAAGACTGAAGGTAAAGCAAGGTGACGAGAGGGGTCAAGAAGTTTGTGACTTGCGAAGATAAACAAGAAAGAGAATGCCCCAACGTCTACCCGCCTACCGCGTGGTGAGAAGCTACTTCAACCAGCTTTAGCCAAAACGGTGGTTGCTCCTCCATGGAGCTTTTAGTTTTTTTTTTTTTTTTAAATCCAAATGAGATCTGAAATCACGCAATGGGCCTTTTGCCCCCCGAGTCCCCAATCTAGGTTAGGAGCCCCTAAAAGCTCGTTTAACAATAATCAAAACATAGCCTAAGTCGGAGACTGCATGAGGCAAGGAGGCAGATTTATGATGACTCAAGCCAAAGCAAGCGCACTGCTGCATCCATAAAATGCAGCCCCCCCTTCGTCAATCACAAAGCAATAGACCCGCATGATATATTGCTTAGCCATCAAGGACTCTGTTTTAGATTGCGGGTAGTTTTCTGTATTGCGTGTCTCTTAAAATATTACAATATCAGAATAACATGTTCTCATGATTAAAAAAGAATAATATGTTCTGATGTTCCTGTTCGTACTATAAAAGTCCTATTAACTAAAGCACTCAATTGGTAAATTATAATTTTAAAAATAATAAAAATCACTATTAATAAAACAACAGGCAACAGCACGAAAACGTGAAAAGTATATCAGGCTCTCAAGAATAATCATATTCTTGTAACATTTATAACGCACTAAAAGCAAAAAATGCCATGTCTAAGAATATTCTCTTGTTTTAGGCCAAGCTAAAATAATGGTCCTGGCATCCTGAAAAATGACAAATTTCACCTAGAAGACCAATTACGACATAAGCGTTTCAGGTCATCTAGCCTGCACAGCAGAGCGCATCTTAACAAATCTATTATAGGCAGACCGTCTAGACTCAGGATGCAAATCATCATATACTAATCACACAATAAGTAATCAAGCTTACAAAATATTATCTAATGGAGAAATTTCAGGAACAGGTCCCGGTCCCTACCTAATGTGAAAATAATCCTTAAACGGATCCAGTCAACCCCGTTTCGCAGAAGAAACAAGAAAGTCTTTCATCGCGTAGAGTGCGTCAATCGGGGGTTGCACGTGGAGAGATTTCATACGTAGACCTCAAGCTGGCGTGGCGGACCTCTGCGCTGGAGCACGTACATGCCCACAAATTACAAAGAGCGAAGGATAGTGAGAAAGGAACAAGCCGTCCAAAACAGGCACGCACGCACAGAGAAACGGAGATGGAGAGAGAAAAACTTTATTATTATTATTATTGTTATTGTTATTATTTTTTTTGGTTAAAAAGTAAAAAACTATGAGTTTTTATTATTGTTATGAAATATTTTTTATTGTTTAACAGCAGTCAGCGTTCGATTTCGTTTAGCTCCCGCCCCTGATGTTTTAGGGTTGAGAATTGGAGAAAAGTCAGACAAACATTAAACGATTAAACGCACTATTCATAAAGAAGACTTGCGGAAGGAAAACAGAGGAAGACCAAAAGCCCGTAGCGAAACACCGATCTCTTACACGCAAAAGAACTAAAATGGAAATCGGAACATTTACAATTTAGTAGATCTTGCTGCTTTCAACGTTGTGGCCATTTTTGATCGGCCTTGTTGAGTGCATTTCCAGCTGTAATTACGGGTTTTTTAATACACATTTTTTTTTTGGTTTACCTGGATATTATTTTCCCCATCTGGTGGGAGGAAACCGGAGGCCAGACATTCGGGAAAGAGGTTTTGTCCTGTAGATTGTTGTGGCAGGGGTTGGATCTGGTGAAACTTCATCGGATGAGAAAAGTCTGCATATGTTTCAAGGATCAAGAGGGAAAACGATGAAATGGACTTCATTGCTTAAGGACATCAAAGAGAAGGTTGGCCTCACTCCACCGCCTTCTTCTGCTTCTGCTACTTCTTCTGCTTCTTCATCGGCTTTCACCTCGTCATCTCGCGATAGCAATGTCATTTCAGCTTGGCAAACCTTGGGTTCATCTCCTGCCAGGTTCAATATATTTCATCTATTTCTCTTCTATGCTTGTTCCCCTTTTAATTAACTCGGACCTTTTGGCTTAAAATATAAGATGGCTTTGCTTTGTTATAGACTTATAGTGTGATGATTTGAGTACTGCATTGCATTGGCTTTGATTTGCTTGCGAAAGCTGAGAGGAAAAAAAAAATGTAGCTCGGCCATGTTGACCATTTCATCTTAACTAGCAAAATGCAGTTAGATACGTCGATTACGGCAAATAAACAAATCACAATATTCCTTTATTAGTTTCTACGAGGACACTCCTATTTCCCAGGGTTGTCAACACTACGTTAAAAGGTTTTTTCTGAGCTAGAAAAGCTCATTACTCGTTTCTTAGGTCCCATAGACAGGGAGCTTGATGGGTTACATATATCCTCGGGCTCTCGTCCCTGGCGGGTACCTCTCTCCATGTTTTTGAAGCGGGCATGATCTTATTTTGGCACCGTTATAGTTATATTAAGACGTTCATGATGTTGCCTGACTCTAATTTCCGTTTAACTCATCTCCATGACTTCTGACGTTACTATGTTGTCAGGGAGTGGAGAATGATCTTCATTAATATTGGCACGATTTTAATTTTGCACAGTTGCACTACAAATACAACGGTTATTTTTAGTTACGGAACCATAGTCTTTATGGGGAGTAAAGTCTACATCATATACTAGCTCAACTGTGAACTAATAAATTAGGCTTAAAATATGGTGGCAGTGGGCTTATCTGCTCAATCTGCTGCTGCTGAATATGGTCATATTTATTGATTATTGATTAGCACGTATAGAATGAGCAAATGATCGAAATATTAAATGAAGATACATAAATAATTAAATTCACAAATCCATTACTTTAGAAGAGGTCTCGTTTTTATGTTGTATCTTCATTGAAATTGTTTATTAACTTTCTTTAGCTTGATGTCTCTGATTTCAAATTTTTGATACAGTTGTTTAATGATTGATAAATACTGATTCTTAAGAATTGCCTTTTTATAACATCCCTTGCCTATGTTGTAATTATGACATTTTCATGATTTTAAATCAGGGACAGACATGAACTGGAATTGGACTTCAAGAGATATTGGGAAGAGTTTCGGGCATCCACCTCTGAGAAGGTTCTTTCTTGCTAATTTGTGTGGTCTCTCTTCTTTTAATTTTTCATAATGTCACCTGGAATGGTTGATTACTGATAAGCTATAAGTTGCTAATTTTCTTACATTTTCTTGCAGGAAAAAGAAGCGGCCTTGAATTTGACTATAGATGCATTTTGTAGATTAGTAAAGCAGCACACTAATGTAGCTCAATTAGTTTCCATGTAAATATACAATTTCATCTCATCTCTACTCCTTTATCACGTGCGTTAATTTATTTGCAATAGCATAGTTGGGAAGAGATGGCTTATTGCTAAGGTTGCATTGTCTTTGAAATGGAGATATGCTTTATGTTAGGCTCTGCTTTTGGATAAAAGAATAAATGTTATTGGATTAAAGAACCTTCTCCTTAGCCCAGATACAAAAAGAAACAAAGAAAAGACAAACTGAAACTTGTATACATGGCTTTCTAAACCAGCCACCAAAGAAAGAAACTTTTTTCCTTTGCTTAATCACATGTTTTGATTTCTGTATATAGATGCTATTTTTTGTTGAGGAAGATGAAGATGTCATGGTATTTTGTTTTTTGAGTATAGATGATTGTGAAATGTGCCTCAAATAAGGTCAAGAGCTTGTTCATGGCTTCCCATTTTCTTCGAGCAAAGAGTTTTAAGACAATATTTTTCCTGCTTGAGGTTTTAAAATTTTAGTGAGGTAGCTGAGATATTATCTTACATGTTATTTTTTATGATTCATTGTGGTTTGTTTATTAACTGATTTTTAATAATGATGACTTACAGGTTAGTTGAAACACATATATTCTTATTTGTTGTTGGAAGAGCATTTGTAACAGATATAGAGAAGTTAAAAATGAGCAGCAAAACAAGATATCTGGATGAAGCTCAAGTTTTAAAGTTTTTCTCTGAAGCCACAAAGGTTAAGCCTTGGATGTGTATTTTTTCATATGGCCATTGTTTTGCTGATTCTTTGATTTTTGAATTCTATTTGATTCACTTCTTGGCAGGATGGCATCAGTCCTGGATCAAATTTGTTAACTGCAGTGGAAGCCCTTGTATCTGGGGTATAATTCTTAAAAATTTTCTTGATATCAGTGATTTATTAGGGGATATATATATATATATATATTATCTTGTTACTCTCTTGATAGCATCCATGTAGTTGCCTTGCTTGCTGACATCTCTTTTGTGTCTCGATAATCCCACTACAAATACAGCAGGCACTTTTTGCTCTGTGATACTTGGCTCATCAGTGGTTTTCTGTAAAATCTACACAGAAAAAAATGTTTACATGTTATGGATTAGAATCATCAGGTTTATGATGTATTATGAAGAGTGATTAGGGCTATATTCAACTATGATTTTTAACCTATGATGTGTCACATTTGTGTTATTCTCTATTCCTCTAATTTTTTCCTCTTGTTCTGCAAGAAGTTGTTCTTATGTGTATATTTTTTGCAGCCTACTGACAAGCAATCCCTGCTCGACTCTGGTATATTTTGCTGTCTCATTCATATTCTCCATGCCCTTCTAGATCCTGATGTAGCCATTCAACGGTCAAACATTACTATCGATCATGAAGTGTTGCAAAAAGGTTGTGATGGTGACATTGGGCAAGCCCGCCAGCTTGAGGTTTCTTTCTCTCCATGTTATTTGTATACACACACATGCGTGCCTGTTTTTGCATCTGCACAACCTGTAATTATGTTAGCATAAGGACTGATGGTCATAATTTGCAGAAAAATATTTATGGTTTTGTGCTACCTAATTTTAAATGGGCAGGCCTTTGATAGATATATTATATTATGCCCTGTATGGTTGCCAGAATATTTTTCCTGGGAATGTGAACTGTAATGGGTGATGGAAATGGGAATGGGTTTTGATTGAATAAATTAATTATATTTAGGCCTCTAATAAGAGGACACTTATGATCGATAAAAAATAATTATACTTGGTATGTTATATAATGCAATGAATTTTTAACTTCATAGATGCATTTGGTTGGATGGAATAATGTAAGAATGGAAAGGAAAGTTGATCAAATGCCTATAATGCCCCTGGTGTAATAATGTATTAAATTAGATTATCATTATTAATTAATTTTTTTATTAGTAACAGATCATTCTAGGCTATATTCTATGTATATCTAGTAAATCTAGAGGAATCCAAATGGCTTATGAACAGTACCAATCTAGCTTCTTTAGATTCTGTGACTTTGTGATTTTTTCTTCTGGTTTTATTTAACAAATATCTCTCTTATTTTTTTATACTACACATTATTAAAGCAAATTTTTGTTTTGCAGCACTTCCTCTCCCAATTATTTTTTAATCTTATTATTTGGTTTTGATTGTGCTTTTCCCTCAAAATTTTCAATTATTCAATCTTTTCTTCTATATAAGTCACATAATGAAAACATTTTTAAGCAGAAAAAAATCTTGCAGTTTTACTTATATATATAAATGTTGTAAATATTTTTTTATCATTTGAATTTGTAAGATATTTTTTTTTAATTGTCATTAACAAAATTAATTAAAAATTTAATTACCACCAATAATAGAGTCTGCATTTTATTTCCAGATTTGTTTCTGTGAACATGGATTCCCTTATTTTCTTATTAAGATAAAAAATAAGTCCAAAATCATTTCCATACTTGAGTGTGGTTGCCAAATTGAGCTTCGCTCTCCTCCTAAATGATGACCGAACAAGTGTGCATCTAGAGATTTTAGTTTGCACGATAAAGAAGGTTTCTGTTTGCATGATGGCTTTTTGGTAATTTTGCTTGTTTATGAGGGTACAATGATAATTTTAACTTACATTCCCAGGAATGAGGTCCTTTCCATCATAGGATGATAGGAATCATTATTCCCACATGTGGGAATGAGTTTTCTGGCTTCTGTTCCATTGAGCCCAAGCAAACATTGCCTCAATTCTATCCCCATTTCCTATCTCACCTCAACAATGTAAATTACAGCCAAGCAAATGAGACTTGAATTTCAATGGGAAAATTTACCCTTAATTGTTCTATTGCATAATCTTTATATGGCTGTCCAAACCTTTGATAAAGAACCGGGCATCAAAATTATGTCCTTGCCTATAATTGGGATCTTCCAAGGTTATATTTATCTTCTTGATTTATTTTCATTTGTACTACTTTACTTGTGCAGATAGAGGGAAGTGTTGTGCATATTATGAAAGCACTTGCAAGCCATCCATCAGCAGCGCAGAGTTTGATAGAGGATAATTCACTTCAGTTGCTCTTTCAAATGGTTGCAAAAGGGTCATTGATAGTTTTCTTGCATTACAAGAAAGGACTTGTTCCATTACACAGCATACAACTTCATAGACATGCCATGCAGGTAAAGGAAAGTACACGTGCATGCAATTAAAACCGTTAGAAATATGTGATAATATTTCTTTGGATGAGTAGTTTGAGCTGATTTTGTGCCTCTGATGGTTTAATATTCATGTTGCTGCTGCTTATATATACTTAGATACTGGGTCTACTTTTGGTCAATGACAATGGAAGCACTGCTAAATACATCCGCAAGCATCATCTGGTATGTTCTTAGCTTTCAAATCTTAACTATCTATTGTAAGTCAAATAACTTGTATACAGTGTGATCTTAGACTTTTGTTCATATTTCATTATCATTCAGTTGATGTTCAACTCAACCACTTAATAATATGCCAGTGGTTAACAGGCATTAAATGGTTGAGGATGTTTTTTATTTATTTTTCAATTCTTTCAGGATGGGAATTTAATGTTATTCTTTCATGTATTGACTGTAAATCTGTCAATCTTGGATGAGATTGTGGCAAGAGGGAATCTTCACTGCCCTTTTTGTCATTGTTGAATGAAGAGAACATGTATATGAAATTATCAGAGATGGAACCTTTGATAAGAATTTATGTAACATGATTCCGCTTGTACTGTGTTCAAGAGCTGCTGCTATTATTTCTTGAATGAAGAGAAATCCAGTCTACAAATTTATCAGGGATTGAATTCCTGACAAGGCTGTTTGTAACATTGTCATTGCTCTGTGTGCTATAGTAGATGGACACATTTACTAGTCATAATAATAATGAAGTTCAAAGATATTGGTACTTGAATTTCGTGTTGTTTAACAAAAGCGAAGACAGTCGGTGTCAAGTCATTGATATGTGATAAAGCCATATAAAATTCCGCTCTTCTGTTGAAATTGTTCCACATATTAATAAAATAATCAACTGTATTAAGCAGTCCTGACTATTGTTTGATGGTCTTCCTTTTCCACATGCTAAGTTAAATGATGCTATGATTCCCTTACTATACCAAAATAGCTTTTGTTTTAAGGAGAATTATTATTGTGGTATGATAGTGCAATGGTTATAATGATTCTCATTGTGCATGATATCCACGTTTTATTATTGATATCGAACACTTCCTGTGACATATCTTATTACCATGCAGATCAGAATTCTCTTAATGGCTGTCAAAGATTTTGATCCTGATTGTGGCGATTCTGCCTACACCATGGGCATTGTGACTTGTTACTTGAGTGCGTGGAATTGTCCTATAGACCGGGTAACTTCAGTTTTTTAATTATGTAGTTTAGTTTAATTGCAACGGACAAGGTTTCCATAAATCTAACAGTTGCTAGGGTCTTGAAGCTTGGAACACACATACCTGAAAAAACCATGTCATTGGTTCTGCTATTCAAATTCCAAGGTTTTCTAGTTGTGTGCAACTTTTGGTCCTGATGATTTTTGTTTTTAAATTCTGGTTTTTAGAAGCTGGTGGCGTCAGACTGAGGGAGGATATACATAATGCACACGGATATCAATTCCTTGTGCAATTTGCACTAACTTTATCCAACATGACAAAAAGTCAGGGATTTCAGTCTGTTCATCCTGAGTCATTTACAGACAAAGATATTGCTGCAGCTGGATTTCAGGCACTGGATGATGGAGGACAAAATTCCAGAGGACAAGAGGATTCTTCCCTTCATCATCTTTCACCCACATTATCCAGGTTGCTTGATGTTCTTGTTAGTCTGGCTCAAACAGGGACAAATGAGTCTCCACGGTCCTCTGGAGGCAGGGGTTTTAAATCTTCTCAGACAAAGGCAGGTGTTCATAACAAAAGTCGTACGTCATCTTCTGATCAGCTTGGTGATGAAGTGTGGGAGAAGGACAATGACAAAATTAAGGACCTTGAAGCAGTCCAGATGTTACAAGATATTTTCCTCAAAGCTAAGAACCAGGAATTGCAGGCTGAAGTGTTAAATAGAATGTTCAAAATTTTTTCAAGTCACCTAGAGAACTATAAGCTGTGTCAACAATTACGGACTGTTCCACTTTTCATCCTTAACATGGCTGGTTTTCCTTCATCTTTGCAAGAGATAATATTGAAAATTCTTGAGTATGCTGTTACTGTTGTGAACTGTGTTCCTGAGCAAGAGTTGCTTTCACTTTGCTGCTTACTGCAGCAACCAATAACATCAGAACTGAAGCAGACAATACTTTCTTTCTTTGTAAAACTTTTGTCTTTTGACCAACAGTACAAGAAAGTTCTCCGTGAAGTTGGTGTATTGGAAGTTCTGTTAGATGATCTGAAACAGAACAAGATTTTGAGTCCAGATCAACAGATTAACAATTCCAATCAGCTGGAGAGAAAACCAGGTTCAAGCAGTTCCAAGAGACATATGGGCGACAATAAGGATGCTATTATTACCTCTCCCAGGCTCATGGAATCTGGTTCTGAGAAGTTTCCTATTTTTGAAGTTGGAGCTACTATTGATATTGCATGGGATTGCACGGTCTCTTTATTAAAAAAGTGTGAGGCTAATCAAGCTTACTTCCGCTCAGCTAATGGTGTGACTGCTGTTTTGCCTTTTCTGGTTTCTGATGTACATCGTTCAGGGGTTCTTCGGATATTGTCATGTCTTATAATTGAAGATGTTTCGCAGGTTAGTTGGCATTTGTTGTTCAGTTTCAAGCTCCGCAAATATTTATTGTAAGAGCTACCCTTCATTTCTCACCAAATTTCTATATTTCTTTATATCAGCTGTGTTTGCCCATTTGGTGCAGGCAATGAATTGTGAATCAGAAACAAATAGCTTCTTAATAGTTAATATCTTCAATCACGAATGCCTATACATGCATTCTATTTTGAAGATATCTGTTATTCTTATGTCATTTATTCAATTATTGTTCGTTTAGAATTATCTAGTTGGTTATCTAATTATTAACTGTACCAGGCTCATCCTGAAGAGCTGGGTGTGTTGATTGAAGTTTTGAAAAGTGGAATGGTAACCAGTGCTTCAGGGTCCCAATACCAGCTTTCTATCGCTGCAAAATGTGACATCATGGGAGCTCTGTGGCGGATATTAGGAGTAAATCACTCTGCTCAGAAGGCTTTTGGTGAAGCCACTGGTTTCTCTCTTTTGCTTACCACACTGCATGGGTTCCAAAGCGATGGAAGGGACATGGACCAATCTGCATTGAATGATTCCATTAAGGTGCTTACATATTTGTTACGTGTGGTAACTGCTGGAGTGTCTAACAATGCTGTTAATAGGATGAAGTTGAATGCTATTATATCTTCGCAAACTTTCTATGATCTCCTGTCTGAATCTGGCTTGCTTTGCGTGGAACATGAAAAACAAGTCATCCAGTTGATGTTGGAACTTGCCCTTGAAATTGTGATTCCACCTTTCTTAACTTCTGAAGGTTCGAAACTGATAAATGCTATTGAGGATGAGTCATGCCATACTCTATTATTAACTCCATCAGGTCCAATTAATCCTGATAGAGAGCGAATTTACAACGCTGGTGCTGTTAAAGTTTTGATCCATTCATTATTGCTGTTTACTCCCAAGGTGCAGTTGGAAGTGTTACACTTAACTGAAAAGCTTGCTCATGCTGGCTCCTTTAATCAGGAAAACCTCACCTCCATACGTATGTACACCACTCCCCCTCCAAAAAAAAAAAGAAAAGAAAAAAGAAAAAATCACCTTGAATGCTCGATGGTAGTTTAACCACTATTTCCTTCCATATCTACAGGTTGTGTGGAACTTTTGCTGGAGATAATCCACCCTTTCCTTCTGGGTTCATCTCCTTTGCTTTCTTATGCATTGAAGATTGTGGAAGTTCTTGGTTCCTACAGGTAGGTTTTATATCATATTGTTTAGAATTTTCTGCTCCCATTTAATATGGTCTGTAATAGAGACTTGGTAGTATGAGATATCAAGTCCCACATTGAGTAGTATGGGATGCTCAATGGGGTATATAAATGGGTTGGTTCTCCCACTTCAACAGCTAGCTTTTGAGGTAGGGTTCCCCATCCTACTTAGGTACCCATCAGTTTGTTATTTGTACTGAATAACATGTTTCTGTTGGTTAGGTTGTCTCCATCTGAACTTCGTATGCTCATCAGATATGTACTGCAACTGAGGCTTAAAAATTCTGGTCAGAGGATCATTGAAATGATGGAGAAGTTAATTTTCATGGAAGACATGGCCTCTGAAAATATTTCCTTGGCACCCTTTGTGGAGATGGACATGAGAAAGATTGGCCATGCTGCAATTCAGGTTTCCCTTGGTGAAAGATCGTGGCCTCCAGCTGCTGGTTATTCATTTGTTTGTTGGTTCCAGATTCAAAATTTTCTAAAATCACAATCAAAAGAAACAGACTCTTCCAAATCCATCTCTTCTAAGAAGCGATCTGGTTTAAATGGGCAGCAGAATGAGCAGCACATTTTAAGGATATTTTCAGTTGGTTCAGCTAATAGTGACAATACAATCTTTGCTGAACTTTTTCTTCAGGAGGATGGTGTTCTAACTCTTGCGATCAGTGACTCTTGTTTCTTATCATTTTCCGGGTTAGAACTAGAAGAAGGAAGGTGGCATCACCTTGCAGTTGTTCACAGCAAACCAAATGCTCTTGCTGGTCTCTTCCAAGCTAGTTTTGCCTATGTCTATCTTAATGGAAAACTTAGGCACACTGGAAAGTTAGGATATTCACCATCTCCACTGGGGAAACCATTGCAGGTCACTATTGGGACTTCAATTGTTAATGCAAGAGTTAGTGACTTGACATGGAAACTACGATCTTGCTACCTTTTTGAGGAAGTGCTTACATCAGGATGTATTTGTTTTATGTACGTACTTGGTAGAGGATATAGAGGGCTCTTCCAAGACGCAGATCTTCTACAGTTTGTACCTAACCAGGCTTGTGGTGGTGGTAGTATGGCCATACTAGATTCTTTAGATGCTGATTTGACTGTGACTTCTAATGGTCAGAGGCTTGATGCTAGCAAGCAAGGTGACCTGAAGGCTGATGGGAGTGGAATTGTGTGGGATTTGGAAAGACTAGGAAACCTTCCTTTACAGCTTTCAGGGAAGAAACTTATATTTGCATTTGATGGAACCTGTACAGAATTTATTCGTTCATCAGGGAGTTTTTCAATGCTTAATTTGGTTGATCCAATGTCTGCAGCTGCTTCTCCCATTGGAGGTGGGCAACTACGTTTACAAACTACAGCTTTATAACTTCCTCTTTCACTTTCTTTTTTTGTTTTATAATTCTGTTTCATTAATGTCTTTGGGGCTTTGCAGGTATTCCTCGTTTTGGACGACTGTATGGAGATATTTATATCTGCAAGCATTGTGTGATTGGAGAGACTATTCGTCCTGTTGGTGGCATGGCAGTTGTGTTGGCTCTAGTTGAAGCTGCAGAGACTAGGGATATGCTGCATATGGCCCTGACATTGCTTGCCTTTGCACTTCATCAAAATCCTCAGAATGTCAAGGACATGCAATCATTAAGGGGCTACCATCTACTCGCAGTTTTTTTGCATCGTAGAATGTCGCTATTTGACATGCAATCTCTTGAGATCTTCTTTCAAATTGCTGCTTGTGAAGCTTCATTTTCTGAGCCAAAAAAGTTGGAAAGCACTCAAACTGTTTTGTCCCCTGTGGCATTGACGGAGGAAACCAGTCTTGAAGATCACTATCTTTCAAAGTTTCATGATGAAAATTCTTCTGTTGGATCGCATGGAGATATGGATGATTTTTCCATTCAGAAAGATTCATTTAGTCATATTTCAGAGTTGGAAACTGCTGATATTGCTGCTGAAACTTCGAATTGTATTGTCTTGTCAAATTCAGACATGGTTGAACATGTCTTGCTGGATTGGACAGTGTGGGTAACAGCCCCAGTTTCAATCCAAATTTCATTGCTGGGATTTCTTGAAAACTTAGTGTCTATGCACTGGTACAGGAATCATAACCTTACAATTCTTCGGCGAATCAACCTTGTTCAACATTTACTTGCAACTTTGAAAAGGGGTGATGTTGAAGTTCCTGTCCAAGAGAAATTGGTTGTGCTGCTCGGTGTCATCTTGGAAGATGGCTTTCTGTCTTCTGAGCTGGAAAATGTGGTTAGATTTGTGATCATGACATTTGACCCCCCTAGGTTGGTTCGACAAAGTCCAATAATGAGAGAGTCAATGGGGAAACACGTTATTGTCAGAAATATGTTACTGGAGATGCTCATTGATCTACAAGTGGCTATTAAATCAGAAGAGGTGCTTGAGCAGTGGCATAAAATTGTTTCTTCCAAATTAATTACATATTTTCTTGATGAAGCAGTTCATCCCACAAGTATGAGATGGGTCATGACTCTACTTGGTGTGTGTTTGACTTCTTCTCCTACTTTTGCTCTAAAATTTCGAATGAGTGGAGGTTACCAAGGTTTGGTTCGAGTGCTTCCAAGTTTCTATGACTCCCCTGACATTTATTATATATTGTTTTGTTTGATATTTGGCAAGCCAGTTTATCCTAGGTTACCAGAGGTTCGCATGCTGGACTTTCATGCTCTTATGTCGAGTGATGGGAGTTATGTAGAACTGAAGTTTGTAGAATTGTTGGATTCTGTGATTGCTATGGCAAAATCTACTTTTGCTAGGTTAAGCATGCATTCGATGTTTGCTCATCAAACTGGTAATCTTTCCCAGTTTAGTGCTAGCCTTGTGGCTGAGCTTGTGGAGGGATATTCAGATATGGCTGGCGAGCTTCAGGGGGAAGCTCTGATGCACAAGACTTATGCTGCTCGCCTAATGGGTGGTGACGCATCAGCCCCTGCTGCAGCAACTGCGGTTCTTAGATTTATGGTTGATCTAGCTAAGATGTGTCCCTCTTTTACTGCTGCTTGCAGGCGTGCAGAATTTCTTGAAAGCTGCATTGATCTATACTTTTCTTGTGTGAGGTTTGTTATGAGACAGCTTCTCTATTTTCTTGCTCTGCTTCTGTTTAACTTCCTGCCTGTAATTGTAGGCTGATAACTCACTTAATTTTGTTTAAATAAATTTTTTTGTCCTGCTAAAATTGCTCCTTTTCAAATAAACTGCATGTTTTGTGCCTTTCAGGGCTGTCCATGCTGTTAATTTGGCAAAAGAACTTTCTGCCGGCACAGAAGAGAAAATTTTGAATGATACTGATGATACTTGTAGTTCTCAAAATACATTCTCTAGCTTGCCTCTTGAGCAGGAGCCATCAGTCAAAACCTCAATTAGTCTTGGAAGCTTTCCTCAAGGGCAGGTAAGTACAAGTTCTGAAGATATGGTTGCACCTGTGAACCCTATGGATGCTGTGAGATCAGATAATAGTGTTTCTACATCCCAGATGGAGTTAAATAAATCTGTTAAGGTCTTGGACGGTGACAATGCTGATCAAGTGCCTGACACCATGGCTGCAAATGAGTTTGGCTTTCGCAGTTTCAAAGGCACTTTGGAAAATCTCCAGACAACAGATTTACAGAGCTCTGCATCTTTTACCACATATGACTCTCCCATTTTATCTGAAAAGTCCAGTTCTAGAATTCCTCTTTCACCTTCGTCACCAGCTTTGGGATTGGCATCCTGGCTGGGTAGTGCCAGCCAGAGTGAATCTAAATCTCCCTTAGCAGTGACTCCCTCTTTAGATTCTTCCATGTCTGTTGGGAATTTTGATCCAGCTTCAGATTTGAAGTCCAGTGCTCAAGGTCCATCTGGCACGAGTGACTATTTTGCTGTAACTTCAAAGTTGCTTCTGGATATAGATGATTCCGGTTATGGTGGTGGGCCATGTTCTGCAGGAGCTACTGCTGTTCTAGATTTTATTGCAGAAGTTCTTTCTGATTTTGTGACCGAGCAGCTGAAGGCATCACTGGTTATTGAGAACGTCTTGGAAAGTGTTCCTCTACATGTTGATGCTGAGTCAATGTTAGTCTTTCAGGGCCTCTGCCTAATTAGATTTTTGAACTTCCTTGAAAGGCGATTGTTACGTGATGATGAAGAAGATGAGAAAAAATTGGATAAGAGTCGCTGGTCCTCCAACTTGGATGCTTTGTGTTGGATGATAGTAGATCGTGTATATATGGGTGCTTTTCCTCAACCTTCTGGGGTAATAAAATGCCTTGACTTCTTCTTATCTATGTTGCAGTTAGCGAACAAAGATGGTCGAATTGAAGAAGCATCGCCTGGTGGAAAAGGGCTGTTATCAATCACCAGAGGAAGTAGGCAGCTTGAAGCTTATGTATATTCCATTCTTAAAAACACAAATCGAATGATATTATATTGCTTTCTCCCATCATTTTTAAGTAGTATAGGGGAAGATGATCTCCTTTCACGCTTGGGTTTGCTCGCCGAGTCTAAAAGGAGATTGTCCTCAGCTCCTCAAGATGATTCAGGAAATGACATCTGTACAGTCTTACAATTATTGGTTGCTCATAGAAGAATTATATTCTGTCCCAGCAACACTGATACAGATATTAATTGCTGCCTTTGTGTGAATCTTTTGTCTCTTCTCTGTGATCAAAGACACAGCGTGCAGAATATGGCCATTGAAGTGGTCAAGTATCTTCTAGTCCATAGGAGGGCTGCTTTTGAAGACTTGCTTGTTACTAAACCTAACCAAGGGGAGCAACTCGATGTACTTCATGGTGGTTTTGATAAATTATTGACTAGAGGTTTATCTGAGTTTTTTGACTGGTATCAGAATAATGAACATATTGTAAATAAAGTATTAGAACAGTGTGCTGGCATTATGTGGGTGCAGTATATTGCTGGATCGGCAAAATTTCCTGGAGTAAGAATCAAAGGCATGGAAGGCCGTAGAAAGAAGGAAATGGGGAAGAAATCCCGAGAAGCTGCAAAGTTGGATTCAAAACATTGGGAGCAACTAAATGAGAGAAGATATGCACTGGAATTAGTTCGTGATGTGATGTCTGCTGAGTTGAGAGTAGTCAGGCAAGATAAGTATGGATGGGTTCTGCATGCTGAGAGTGCTTGGCAAGGCCATCTTCAGCAGCTTGTGCATGAACGAGGGATATTCCCTCTCTGTAAATCATCTATGACTAAAGAACTGGAATGGCAGCTTTGTCCCATTGAAGGTCCATATCGGATGCGCAAAAAACTTGAGCGTTGCAAACCGAAAATTGATACCATCCAAAATATTTTAGATGGACAGTTTGAAATAGATGAAGCAGAGTTGTCTAAAGGGAAAATTCAGAAGTGTCTTGATACATCTGATTCTGACTCTGAACCGTATTTTCAACAAATGACACATAAGGATAAACAGAATGCTATTGACAATGAACCATATGATGCATCTTTATTTAATAAGATGGACAGTGTCAAAGATGCTGTTTCTGATGGGAATGAGTGGAATGATGACAAAGCTAGCAGTATAAATGAAGCAAGCCTCCATTCTGCACTTGAGACTGGTGCCAAGTCTAGTGCAGTGTCAATTCCTATAGAAGAGAGCATCCAAGGAAGATCTGACTTGGAATCTCCTCAGCAATCTTCTGTGAAAGTTGATGATGCTGAGTTTGCAGATGAGAAGTTTGATAAAGAACTGCATGATAATGGCGAATTCTTAATCAGACCCTTTTTGGAACCATGTGAGAAAATAAGATTTAAATATAACTGTGAACGAGTTGTAGGTCTTGACAAGCATGATGGGATATTCCTGATAGGTGAACTTTGTTTGTATGTGATTGAAAATTTCTATATTGACAACTCTGGCTGCTTCTGTGGGAAGGAATGTGAAGATGAACTTTCGGTTATTGATCAAGCTCTGGGTGTAAAGAAAGATGTCAATGGGAGTGTAGATTTTCAATCTAAGTCAACTTTGTCTGGGAGCAGCACAGCAGCTAATTCATGGGTTGGGGGAAGAGCATGGGCCTATAGTGGTGGCGCATGGGGAAAGGAAAAGGTGCATAGCAGTGGGAATTTACCTCACCCGTGGCGCATGTGGAAACTTAACAGTGTTCATGAGATATTGAAACGTGATTACCAGCTCCGTCCTGTTGCTGTTGAAATATTTAGCATGGATGGATGTAATGATCTCTTGGTTTTCCACAAAAGGGAACGAGAAGAAGTTTTTAAAAACCTAATTTCCATGAATCTGCCTCGGAATAGCATGTAAGGGTATTCATTTTGTTTAATGTTCTGCTGTCTTTATGTTCACTCAATTTACTTTGTGTATATTTTTAGGATTTGATGATCCTGACTTGGTTTGATGCATGAAAACTTGACACTTGTGCAAAGTATGCTTGGCAATTTGATGTTTGATTTCTATCCATATATGTATAATCACATGAATTCTGGTCTTCTATAGAAACGTTGATGTATATATATATATATATATATATTTGAGCTCTGTTTTATGTTTCATAATTTATAATTTATGTTTGTGCTGTTGACTTATCCTTTTTTCTTGGAACCATATTTATTTTTTTTGCATTGCGACAGGTTGGATACAACTATTTCTGGAACCTCAAAACAAGAAAGCAATGAGGGTAGCCGTCTTTTTAAATGATGGACAAATCCTTTACTAAAAGGTGGGAAAATGGAGAGATAAGCAATTTTCAGTACCTTATGCATCTCAATACCTGGCAGGACGTGGTTATATAGTGATCTTACACAATATCCAGTCTTTCCATGGGTCCTTGCTGATTATGAGAGTGAAAAATTTGACTTGTCCAATCCAAAACACATTCGTAAGCTGGAAAAGCAATGGGCTGCCAGACACCTGAAGGGGAAGATGAGTTTAAGAAAGGTTGGCTTCATGTTAATTTTATCATAACTTTTCACTTGCAGCTTGGATTTTTCAGTGATCATCATCTACCACATGTTGTTTACAGCCATTATCATATAAACAATTCACTATATGTTTTGCTGAGTTCCAAGAAGCATGCCTGATGGAAATAGTGAGTGAAATATATTTGAAATGACAGAAGTTTATCTCATATAATGAATTGATATGGCCAATTAAGTTTCAATATTATGACAAAATATATCAAGAAAAGATGGAGTATCTAACAGCATCTGATCTTATAGTGGTAGTTTCTTCTAAGTCTGACGTATGATTTTAATTTTTTTCTCTGTTAGATATGAGAGCTGGGATGATCCAGGGTCCCAAAGTTTCATTATGGATCTCATTATTCTAGTGCGGGAATTGTCCTCTTCTATTTATCCGCCTGCCCCCATTTAGTGCGGAGAACCAAAAGCTTCACAGGTGGTCAGTTTGATCATGCTGATCGTCTTTTCAATAGCTTAAGGGATACCTGGTCAAGTGCGGCTGGGAGAGGAACGAAACATCTGATGTGAAGAAACTGATTCCAGAATTTTTCTACATGCCTGAGTTCTTGGAAAAATCGTTTCAATCTTGACCTAGGAGTGAAGCAGTCTGGGGAGAAGGTCATCCTAGTGCTACTTTTTTAATTGTTGATTTATGATTGGCAG